>NC_056728.1:986065754-986285754 GCF_019279795.1 Protopterus annectens
TGTGTCTATGTCCATCAAGGCCTACACACGTGCTAAGGCTGCCAGCCAGGCTAAGTCTCACCCTCCTAAATCTTTTTCACAGGGTCCCACTTCTGATAAACAGATCATGACTTTAGCTGCAGATCTGATTTCTTTAATCAGGGGCTCTCAGGCTCATCCAGACAGAGGTTCTCAGCCGCGTTCAGACAAAAGGCCTAGGGTTGAGCAGACAGATACCCTTTCCTCAGATGAAGCCTCTGGTGAGTCAGGCCTTTCAGATTCCCAGGAAGAATCCTTCCCGGCCTACAAGGATTCTGATGCTGATGAATCCATTCCGTCTGCCTCTCCTCCTGAGGATATTTCGTTCGGGGGAAATTCTCCACTCCATGAGAGAGCATTTTCAGTGGCAGGGCCAGGATTTCTCCGACTCCAGGAAAAGGCTTCGGACTTTCCTTAAGTTACCCCAGCACAGGCCTTTAGCTATTCCCCCAGTGTTAGATGTATTGGATGATGTGTACTCAGACTCCAGTACTTCTCCTGATTCTCTCCCTCCTGCTCCTTTCAAGCCAAACAGATATTACAGGGTTCCTGAAACTCATAAACATCTCTTTAAGGCCCACTCTGTTGATCTAGAAACTATTTCTCAGGGGCCCAAAGGATTGGCCACTTCCACGGCCAAAAATCCTTTGCCCGCAGACAGGGAATCTAGGTCCCTGGAGAGGTGGGGTAAAAAAGTTTATACCTCAACCACCCTTGCCATGAGGGCTCTTAACTGTCTTTTTCATATGTTTCAGTATCAGGATTTCTTGATGGATGATTTGCAGAAAAAGTTAGCCTCTCTTGAGCCTTTAGATAGAAAGGCCTTGCAGGATTTGGTTCATAACACTCAGCAGGTTAACAATCATTTTCTTCAGTGTGGTTATGATGCATTGGAAGCTTCATGTAGGGCAGCTATGACAGGGGCCGTCATACGTAGACATGCTTGGTTGAAAGAACAGACATTGCCAGATCATGTTAAAGTAAAGCTTCTATGTGCACCTCTAGATAAAGACAAGCTATTTGGTGCTAATGCACAGGGTGTGTTGAAATCAATTGAGGAAAAGGCTAAATCAGTACAAACAGTCAAAGATTTCCTCCAGGTTCAGCCACCAAGGTTCAGCAGGAATTGGCCTTCGAAGAATTGGTCCTTTCCAGACACTGACAGGTTTCAAAGGGGAAAAAACAGGCGTGCTCGAGGTAGAGGGCAATACCGAGGCTCCTACAGGGGCCGCCAATGGCAACCAACTAATCAGAGAAGTGGCGCAGGGACTCCTACTGCTCCACAGGGACAATCACAATGACTTGACTTTGACACCGCCAACCAAGGCTCAAAGAGAAGCACCTTTAGGCGGAAAATTATCCTTATTTTCAAAAAATTGGCACGTTTTTACAAAGGACAAATGGATTTTGGACATAATAGACAAAGGTTACAGGTTCCACTTCCATACCTTACCAACAAGACAAGGCATGCCAAACCTGCCACAAAATCAAAGGGCAGAGGCACTCATACAAGTTTCAAAGCTGCTACAAATCAAAGCAATAGAAAAGGTTCCTCCTCAGGAACAATGCCAGGGATTCTACTCAAGACTGTTCCTTGTTCCAAGAAAAGAAAAGCAATGGAGACCTATACTGGACTTGTCCGCTCTAAACACATTTCTCATTGTGCCAAAATTCAAAATGCTGACGTTACAGCAACTTCTTCCCATGCTGGGCAAGGGGTTTTGGCTGGTTACTCTGGACCTCAAGGAGGCATACCTGCATGTCCCAATCAGACACAGCTGCAGAAGATACCTCAGATTTCTTGCAGGGTCATAGCATTATCAATTCTCAGCATTGCCTTTTGGCTTATCTACTTCACCCAGAGTATTCACGAAATGCCTGGCATCAGTAATTGCACATTGCAGACTTCAGGGGATACAAATATATCCTTACCTGGACGACTGCCTTATACAAGCGGACAGCAAGCAAGCCTTGATAAGGAACTTGGACTATGTCATTCACTTACTACAGGCTTTGGGATACACAGTCAACATTCAAAAATCAAGACTACTGCCATCCCAACAAATAATTTTTCTAGGAGCCAAACTGGACACAAACTCACAAATGGCTTTCCTCACAGAAGAAAAACAAGAACAATTACCACATTACTTCAAAAGCCTAGCAAAGCACACCCAAATGACTGCAAGGAAAATCCTGCAGGCCCTGGGTTTCATGGCATCTTGCATTCTTCTGATTCCACTGGCAAGACTACACATGAGAAAACTACAATGGTACCTAAAAAGTTTATGGTCTCAACACAGCCACAACTTAGAAGCAATTATTCCACTCATTCCATGTCTACAAAAGGAATTTTTGTGGTGGGCACAAGCAAGCCAGCTAAACAAAGGCATGTCTTTCAACAAACCTCAAGCAAGCCAAACCATTACAACAGACGCCTCAGATCATGGATGGGGGGCGCACATGGAAGGCAGATGCATTCAAGGGCAATGGGCACCCCGGGAATTACCTCTGCACATCAATCAAAAAGAGATGCTGGCAGTGATTCATGCCATCGAGGCCTTCGGAAAATTTCTTCAGCAAGGTCATCTGCTAATAAAGACAGACAGCACCACTGTTATGTGGTACATAAACAAACAGGGAGGCACCCATTCTTACCCCCTCTGCAGACTAACAATGACTCTTTGGGAAAAGTCCCTGAAACTGAACATACAGTTGCAATCCCAGTTTGTTCCAGGCAAGGACAATGTTCTGGCGGACAGTCTAAGCAGAAACATTATGGACCCGCACGAATGGATGTTGCACCCAGACATTTTTTCACAAATAACTCATGCATGGGGAACGCTGGACATAGATCTCTTTGCCTCACACCACAATCATCATCTGAAGAAGTTCTGCTCAAGGACACACCATCCTCAAGCCTGGAGAATGGATGCTCTCTCCTTCAGCTGGAATTCTCTAACAATCTATGCATTCCCACCTCTACCATTAATGACCAAGGTGTTACTGAAGATCAAAGCAGAACAACCGAAAGGCATTTTGATAGCTCCAGACTGGCCAAGACAGCACTGGTATCCATTACTAAGGAGCATAACTCACACCAAGCCGTGGCCCCTGCCTCATTGGCCTCTGCTTATAACTCAGCACAATTACAGGACTGTTCATCCCAACCTGCAAACATTGCAACTGACAGCTTGGAGGGTTCCATGACTTCTCCCCATATCTCTCTCTCCAAAAAAGTTCAAGAGATCTTACTGGAAGCACGCAGGCCTTCCACCAGAAAAACTTATTCAGCCAAATGGAAGAGATTCAACATCTGGAATGCCAACAAGGGTCAGGATGCATCAGTAGTGAACATCCCACAGATACTAGAATACTTGGCAGAAATGCTTCACAATGGCCTTTCATATTCTTCCATAAAAATACATGCTTCAGCAATTTCAGCAAAATACAACTGTGATCCACCTGTGTTTTCACATCCTTTGCTAAGACAGTTTCTAAGAGGGATAAAGAATATCAAACCTCCAAGAAAACCACCAGTGCCTGCATGGGACCTCAACTTCGTCTTGGAAAAATCAACTCTTTCTCCTTTTGAGCCAGCAGCACCTTCAGAATTGCAATTTCTCTCCTGGAAAACAGTTTTCCTGTTGGCAATTACTTCAGCAAGAAGGGTCTCGGAGATACAGGCCCTCATGGCAGTACCTCCATTTCTCATTTTCCATCAGGACAGAGTCTGTTTAAGATCCAATCCTTCATTCATGCCAAAAGTGATATCCAGGGTTTCTCTAAATCAAGCAATTCACCTGCCTACTTTCTTTCCCAATCCTCAAAATAAAGGAGAAAAGCTTCTGCACACTTTGGACATACACAGACAATTGCGCTATTACTTGGACAAAACAAAGGCCAACAGAAAGTCTGACCAACTATTTGTAGCTTACGGTGCTGGAGTACAAGGAAAGGCAATTTCCAAACAAACAATTTCAAAATGGATTGGAAACTGCATCAGATTCTGCTACTCTTTCCATGGAAAAGGTGTGCCAGCCAATATCAGGCCACACTCCACTAGAGCTACAGCCACCTCCACAGCCTTTCTAAGAGGAGTGGCTACAAAGGACATTCTAGAAGCTGCTACATGGAGCTCCGTGCATACATTTTCCAAACATTACAACCTGCCTTTATATTCCAGATCCCGAGCAGGCTTTGCTTCTGCAGTCCTGCAGGGCATTTTAGCTACACCATCCTTATCTTAGATCCTACCACCCCAGCTTGGCTATGGTATTCAACCCATATGTCAGGACTGCAGTTGCATTCTTGAAGGACATAGTACAGTTTTGTACCTACCATAAATGTAGATGTCCGATAGATATGCAACTGCAGTCAGGTTTTCCCTCCCTCCTACCCCTCTGTAATTCTCTTTTTTGGGTCCACTCCCCCTTTTTCAAATTAGCTGGGGATAGCATTTATGGTGTATCTGTTTATTACTGTTGTGCATGTCTGGAATTTTATCCATTCTCTAAATTTAGCCTTCCTTGGAGGGCACCTGGTATCTGGGGCAAGAAACACTGAAGAAGATGGCGTCGGCTGATGCTTTTATACCCTAGCCGCTCTGACGTCGGGGAAGAGGCGACATCAGCCGATGCCGGACCCAGACTTTGGAATCCGGCCGACCGAAGGGCTGCCTGAGGCAGGACAACCCATATGTCAGGACTGCAGTTGCATATCTATCGGACATCTACATTTATGGTAAATACAAAACTGTACTTTTCCTCTTGCCTTCTTCCTGTCTGTCCAAAAATCATTTTCACCACATTGTGTTCTGCTTTTCTTGGGGTATCCCTCAAGTGGATATCTTTGCCTCCCTTCTGAACAGACAGCTTCCTTGCTTCCCTTTTGGCCCAGACAGCATTGGTCCCCCCTCCTTTTTTCATCTGGCAAGGGACAATCATCACAAGTTAACTCTCTGAAAGGATTATCTCACACAAGCAAGGGGTTTCTCCTTCACCCTCAATTGCCCACTCTTCAATTGACACTTTGGATGATAGGGTTTTAATCCGCTTTCATCATCAATTCTCTGAGGATGTGCTTAAGTTCTGCAGGAGGCTAGGCAACCCAGTACGGAAAAATCATACGTGTCCAAGTGGAAAAGATTTTCTGTTTGGTGTCTTAAGCTTCACTTGGATCTCTTTTCCATGGGGATCCCTTTAGTTCTGTCTTACTTGTGAGACCAGCTCCATGCTGGCTTAGCATATTCTTCTGTCAAAGCTCACATGTCAGCAATATCTGCTTGTCTGCTCGTGGTCCTTTGTTGGTCTCTTGTTTTGAAGCTAAACAATACATGAAAGGCATCTTCCACAAGAAGCCATCAAGAAAGCCTATTCCACCTTCCACCTTTTTGGCTTTTAATTTTGTTCTCTCTTTTTTTTTTTTTTTTTGAACAAGAAACATTTTTATTGAATTATCATAGATAATCATACATTTATATAAATGAAAATCAACCATATTGACATATTTTCAGTTGCAGACATTATACATAGCTTGTAATTTTCTGTACAGTCATTGTCAGCCAAACACTGCATAGATCATTCAATTCCTGCCTTCCCTTAAACTTCATTCATCCTCCAAAACATTATTCTGCATGTATTATTTCCAGAATTCTCATTTCCTATATAATTTGCTCCTATCCTTTTCTAAAAATCCCATTTCCAGTTCTTTTACATCTGTTACTATATTCAGTGCTGCTACTGTTTAAGGCATTGATTTTCAAGATAAATGGCCAGAGAAAACAAATGGCTTCTGTGTGTCTTAGGCACAAAGGCCTTACAGATACTACGAGAAGTATGGTCATGGGAAGCACCCAAACAAGAGACACTGTTCGCGATGATCTCTGTGGGGAATCTGCCTTCCACACTGACATTTACCTTCTTGTATGATGTGAACTCTAAGTAAGCAAAATAAAGTAAAGACAAAAGAAAAAAAAAAAAACCCAGCAGGGCACTTATCTGACAGCTAAGTATTCAGCACAGCAGCAAGACATTCAAACCAAGAAGCAATAATGGCATTTGAACTGGTGGCAAAGAAGTTCTGGGTAACTACCTCTGTACGTCACTTTTTTGTCCTATGTTCTGTGTCGGGAGCATGTGTGTGACATATGGTGCATACAAGATCATTAGCCTTTGGTATACTGGCCGAACGTCAGGCTGCCCTGAGTGGGAGATCACTAACCTTAAGAATACTGCAGCAGTGATATTGAAGGACATATGATGACTCAGAGGAAAGCGGAGTTTAGCAGTGTAAGCTGCTGTTGGTGACTCGTGATAAAGAGAAATTTGCTGAAAAGTATTTTTCCTCCCAGCTAGACTGTCCCAGTAACCAAATACAGAGTAAAAAATAATGTGCACAGACACACGCATTCAAGCCTGTTGTACAGACAGTGTATCAGAGGAGCATATCCAGATGTTCATCCTGTTACCCTGCTGCAGTCATCACACTTGGGTTATCCTGTCGTCAGGTGGTCCCGCAGTCGTCCGGAATTCCAAAGTCTTGGTCCGGCATCGGTTGCTGTCGCCTCTTCCCTGACGTCAGTGCACCAGGGGTATATATAATGCAACCGACGCCATTTTCTTCAGTCTTTCTTGCCGCGCGGTGCCCGAAGCAGAAGCAGTTCGCAAGTGCCGGTCGGCCGACTCCTGAGATTTTCAAATTCGAATTTCAGACCAAAGTCTTCTATAAAGCTAAGTACCCCGTTGGGGAAACTTTTCTTGCCTCAGACCGATGTCAGAAAAAGTTAACAATTGTATTTCTTGTGGGAAGCAAATACCTCATAAGGATTTTCATTCTTATTGCATACCTTGCCTAGGCCTAGACCACGACGTCACTACTTGTCGGTTTTGTGCTAGGTTTAATAAGCGTACTATTAAGACGCTTTGATTTCGCACGACACTACTTCGGTAGGAAATTTAACTACACCATGCCGTCGGAGCAACCGACTACCAGCGTGCACAAAAAATGCAGGGCTAAGGACAAGACAGCCCAGGCCTAAGCCAGATTCCGAGGCCTCAGCTGATCCGGTCTCTGGTCCTCAGTGACGCAGCCCCTGACTACCGCAGATCTGGAACCCGAGACCGCTATGGAAATTTTGACGGAATGTAACAGGCCGACGCAGCCTTTTACTTCAGGCCCTTCTGACGACTTTGCTACAAAAGACGTCGATGCTACAGAAACGCCATCGGTTTCTGAAGGCGTTTTCAGACCGACGACTCTCACCGTTAAAACGTTTTCTAAGTCGAAGACTCCTTCTAAATCTAAAAGGACTGCACTTCAGTCTCCTGTTCAAGGCCCCATGCCTAAGAAACAGATGCTCAAAATGGCTGAAGATTTGATTTCTTTAATCAGGGGTTCCCAGCCCCCTCCTGACAAAAGGCCTAGACAAGAGGAAGATTATGCATCCTCTGAGCAAATGTCCATTTCTTCAGACTCCTCTGAGGACCAAGACTACTCCTTCTCTCCTTATGAAGATTCTGCTGCTGAGGACTCTATTCCCTCAGCTTCTCCTCCTGAAGACTACTCCTTTGGGGAAACTTTTTTTTCCCAAACTGATTTGTCCCTCAGAGAGCAGAATACAGTGAGTGCATATCTATTACTTACAGACTGTAGAGGGCCCCATTGAGGATCAACTGGTATGATTACATGCAACTGTGTAATGACATATATTACTCAGAAAGGTTTACCAGTTACAAGTGGATTACCATGAAACTGTGTAATGACATGTATTACTTATAAAGCTTTACCCAGCTCTATGGAAGGGATTTTAATTAGTATTGTAAAATAATCTAATGTACTGTGTAAGTAGTGTATTGTGTTTCAATCCATAACTGTATACCGTGGAATTTATTATCTATTATTACTATTAATGAATGTTCTTTGATTTCTGCATTTGTACTGTCTTAATACCACTGTAAAATATGTTATTTCTAAATTATCTATGTATTGTAATGCTGTATCAACACCTAAATGCATCTCTAACTTGTCTTTCAGTTGTGGAGCTTTTCTCCCTGGGCCTCTGCTGAAAAAGCGCCTTTGGTCCATACCGACACCCCCGATTAACAAATGTAAAATAAATAAGAAATAAATGAGTTCTTGCATATCTTTTACTTTGGAGATTCTTTTTTCCACATGGCCATTATGTTCACCATCTACACATTTGAGAACATGAGGTTCAAGGCATCCCACATAGAGCTGACTGTCTCCAGTTACTATTAGTTTTTTAAACAACAAAAAAGGAGGTGAAGACTTCGGAGCTTAAGCCCACAAAAAATGCTAAACCTATCTAGTTACACACAGAACTACCAATCTTCAAAACCAGCACAGGGTTTTTTTCTTGTTTCCAACCAGAAACGGAATCCCTGCACTCCAGCAATACTCTCGTGGACAATGGAACACAGCATCCAATCTACCCATTTTTATTGTATATGTATGTATCTGTAGTAAACTAGCATGTTGTTCCTACTAAGCTTTGTAATTTATCTTGCAGCGTTTCCCCTAATTAATCTTTTGCACCACACTGGGGCCGACTAGGCATCTCCCTCACCAGTTTTCAGACCCGTGTGTACTCATTTATTGTACCTGAACCCTTCAACTTCTGTAGTCTATCCATGTGCATCTTTTTAGACCCTCCCCTTCTCTTCCTAGCTAGCTTGGGCAGTCGACCGCTACTACTATAACTGTTTTTACCTTAGGAAGTTCAGGACTCACTGCGGCCACTGATTGTTTTTTTTCTTTTTTGCCAAGCTTCGAAAAGGTGTAACCCCACTCCGTTCACCCTCCACTTTGCTCTGGGTTAACTTTGCTCCCCTACCCTAACCCCATTCCGACCCACACTCATTAGATTTATTCTCTCCCCTACCCCTCCCACTAATTCCTCAGCCAGTAAACTCCCTCTACTTTTTACCAGGAATTAAGATACACCCCAAGCCATCAAAACTGACACACCTCTCTCCTCATAGATGGCCTCCCCCATCAACACACCCCATCACAAAACGTTCATTATCACCATTATAATCCAAACTGCACTCCTAGTCCTACTAATATATGGTGCCTCCACATATACCACCGTATGTTTTATGCCTCATACATGTAGCACCCAAACTCTTCCATTACCTTTTAACAAAGTTGCTCAGACATCTTGTCCTCTTTACTTGTATCGTGTACCATTAGTATAGCAAAAATAAAACTACCTCCTTCAAATCCTCATCTTAGATGGTCTCTTGTACATCTCCATAAACCCCACTCACAGAGCCATCAAACACACATTATACTCCTCCTTCTCCACTCATTAACACGATGTGGAGATATCCACCCAAATCCTGGTCCAAATTATCCTCCAAAACCTATCATAGATCTGAAAAACCAACAGTTACATCTAATAACAATAAACACATGTAGCATTTGTAATAAAATCACTGAATTTCATGCATGGCTAGTTACTTACAACCCCAACATCGTTGCAGTAACAGAGACATGGCTAAAACTACATATTGCTGACACTGAGATACTACCACCAGGATATAATATTATTCTGTCCAGTAGACTCCATATAAAGGGTGGTATAGCATTAATCTGTCGTAACTCCCTACAGATTACAACCTACCCCAAACCAGTCCCCACATTTGGAAACTTGAACTTTTACTGGCATCCTTTCATATTAATAGCAACAAAAATCTGTGTATTGCAGTAGTTTACTTTCCCCCAGGCCATAATATCCGTATGTTAGAGGCTTTTCTCTCCTGGATACACCAGAATGTCTCATACGAAACCATAATCCTAGGAGACACCAGCATCAATTGGATAAACCTAATTTCCCCCTCCCCAGCCAATAGTGTAAACCTGCATAGTTTCACACAGCTTATCACTAATCCTACATGTGGTCTGTCTGTGGTATCTGAGTCAACCTTAGATTGGATGCTAGTATTCCACCCTCAATATTACACAAAATCAGGCACCTTATCCAACACTCTGCATGACCACCTCCCAGCATATGCCTGTAGGACTCACCCTCAGACAATTAAAACATACTACTACAGAACATCCGGGAATGTTACCCACTTCAACCAAGATAAAGTCATAAGTATTTTATAAGCTCAAAACTGGGGGCCACTAAAAACACTCCCCTTAGACAAGGCTGTCAACTCCCTTAATAAACTCTTTCAAGATACTCTCAAAAGCCTAGCTCCGGCACCTAAGCAAACAAAAATTAATCATGCCCCTTGGTTAACAAAATAGACCAAACAAAGTCTACTTGTCAGAGACAAAGCATGGAAATTATGACTAAAAGATAAAACTAAACAGAATGAACTTGATTACAAGCAATTCCTTAAAACAAAAAAGTTAGTGATACATGGTAAAAAGAACTACTTTTCCTTTAAGTTAGCCACCTCGTATAACAAGTTCTGGAGGTCTGTCTCCACCCAACTAAACCCTGGCACCACACAAAACCCATCCCCAGCACCTGATAAGACTCCACAACAAATTTCCCATGACTTTAATACCCATTTTATTTCCACCATTCAAAAGCTACTCAAAGACCCTTCTCCAGACTCTAACTCAAGCACCCTGTACTACTAATTCCTTACTTGGTAATAACCAGCCCCTTTCAGTAGAAAAAGCCATAAGTACTCACTCAACTCAGCCAGTTCATTTACTATTTGGCCTGTACACACCTTTCTTGATTTTCAAGCACCTAAGCTCAAACCTTGCTCACTTTCGGCAGATAATTTTCCCCCAGAATATCTACAACTAGCAGCAAGTGCAATCGCATATCCTATTAGCATTCTTATAAATTGCTCTATCTCAGAATCTTATTTCCCTCAGTTGTGGGAAATCCATTTTTACACCATTACAGAAAGGTGGAAACTCTCAAGAGCTCTCTAACTATTGCCCTATCTCTGTTCTGTCTCCGCTATCAAAAATCTTAGAAACATGTTCACACACAACTACTTATAATACCTCTCTGATAATGCTCTTCTGGATCCCACCCAACATGGGTTCCATACAATGCATAGCACCATCGCAGGCCTACTCTCATTGACTGATACTGTTAACAAGGCCATAGATGCTGGTCATCCTACTTCGGTAATCATATTGGATCTGTCTAAGACCTTTGACACAGTGCTAAGCTTTTAATCCAACTATCAAAATTAGGATGCTGTTCTCAAGCTCTTAATTGGTTTACCCCCTGCCTAAACAACAGGGAACAATCGGTAAGATGGCATAATGCTCTATCTGATTATCAAACAAACAACATAGGAGTCCCACAAGGATCCATTTTAGGGCCACTACTCTTCAATACCTTCGTCAATGATCTCCTTAATGCCCCCTCAAATAAAAAAAATCTGATCCAGTACGCAGATGATTCCACGTCCACTTCCAACAATTTCTCAAACCTCCTTGCAGTTAATCAACAGGCTTTTATTTCAGTCGATTCCTGGCTAAATAATTCTCAACTCCTGTTAAACACAAAAAAAACTAAACTTTTACTTTTCTCAACAAAATCACCAGTTATAGACTTCAAAATCTTCTTTAAGGATGGCCCGAAATTGAAATAGTGAAAACAGCTAAATTGCTAGGCATAACCATAGCTGACAGACTCACTTTTGAGCCTCATATTCTCAATGCAATAAAGAAAACACACTTTAAATTAGGTAAACTCTATTGCTATAAAATTTACCTCGACACTCATACCAAAACAAAACTTGCCAGCACCTTACTCATCCCCTCCCTTCTATATGGTAGTGCCATCTTTACTAATCTTAACTCATCCATTAGTAATAAACTATAATCCTGCTGTTATAAAGTAGCCACATTTGCCACCGGAAAGCCTTACCGCTCACATCATTGCCAAGCTATTGCAGAAATAAACTGGCTAGAGTTTCCCTACCATCTCCATTATACCCAATTAACTTTAGCCCACAAATTATTCTTCAGACCCTGTGACTGCCCATCAGTTAGCTCCATCCTACAAACGTATACTCCTACACGAACAAGATCATCCTCAAGCAAACAGCTGCTAACCGTAACAAAACCCAGCAAAAGAGCTGAACAATCTCTCTATTCCCAGAGCATTACCAAACTATGGAATACCTTAACCCCGTATAACTCAAATTGACTGCATAAAAACCTTTGTGAGCAGTGGACTTTCCCAGTCAACAAATGTCAATAAATAAATAAAATCACTTTATTATTTTATTGGCTGGAGGGCTTATTAATCAGCTGTTTTTTTTGGTGCCTTTATAAATTCTGTAAAATTGAGTGTCTCTTTATCTAAAGCAAAGTTTGTTTATGGTAGCATTTCACTCCAGACACTCCTTTACTGTGCGTTTACATTAGGAGGACTGGGATTATTCATCTAGTGGCAGTAGGTGTTTACCTGGTCTGTCTGAGCTGGAATGCACATAAAAGAACTCTTGAGTATTTTTTACACTACTCTTATGTACTGTGACTGTACTTCAGCAGTTCCAAAAAAAACTGTAGTGTCTGCAGCTACTTGAAGTAGTTAATTGCATTGAATTACATTTTATCTGTTAGTCTTAGGGCTGTTGTAGGTAGTGTGATGTCCCTCCTCTGAGCCAGGGAACATTCACTGGGAAAAAAATAGACATACACAGTATTTTCAAATGCAACCCTCTGCACCAAGTACAGTTTCCCTTAAGAGCACATGGGGAGTGCACATTCCAGTCCTGGGGCTGGGCTTTCTCTCCAGGCCCCAAATAAGACTCCCCATTGACCACTACAGAGCTGAGTCTTTAGCTGGGTGTTCCAAACCAGGTCCTTCAACAATCCTCTATGTGAAATCAGTGCTGTCAGTGTCCCTGTTCAAAGTAGCTGTAATGTACACTCTTTTGAGATTTGGATTTTCACATGCACACACCTGGGAAAGACTGACACAACTTACCTGCTCGGACACCTCCACCCAGATTATAAGGTAGATTTAGTGCCACCAAAACACCCAAAGCCAGCTACTTTAAGGCTCTTACAAGGGTAGCCAATTACACTTAGTAAAATTAATGTTTATCAAATGGTAGTATTTAGCCAAGCAGCAAGTCTTTCAGGAACATGGAGCCACAGTGCCACTAAACACATGCAAGTACTCTCAAAGGTTAAATATTTTCTGAAAGACCAACCACAGTGAAGGGTTTATATGTATTTAATAGTAAATGATAAAAAAGGAAGTATGACAGTACTGAAATCTGTTTACAGTAAACACGAGTTTCAGTCCCATGAAATGTATAAGACAACACAGATGGAAAGACTCAGCCAGATACAGAAAAATATATTTAGCTAATCTTGCTATGTTTTTCTGACTGACTGAAGAATTACTGTTACCTGGTTACTTACTAAAACAAAGGAAGGTGAAAGTGGATGTGTGTGTCTCTTGTCAAGTCCAAAACCAGAGTGCACTTTTCACATCTCTCACTAGTATTCAGATGCAGTTGCAGTGCTGGTTAAAGAGTGACATCACATCTGGTCACCTGATTCTGTGGTTCCCACACTACCCCCTCACTAGAAACTGACCTAGGATCTGGCACTGATGTGTCATAATACACAAATAGAACTCTAGCTAAGGTTTATTACAGCATCTGGAAACTGTTAAACAGTTCCAACACTTTCACCCTTCCTGCAGAGCCTAACAAGCCATTCTCTGGGCTGCATTAAGACCTGTGAGATAAAATCTTTATGGCCTAAACCAAGTCATTTAATTTCAGGCTGTTTTTCTTAAAGTTAAAGCCCTTCCGGTATTCTCTGTTAATATACGTACATATATATATATATATATATATATATATATATATATATTTACAGTACAGCTTGACATACATGTATATTTCTTTTCTGTCCAGCAGGACCCACTGTTGATACATTTTTTAACACAAACATCTTTACAAGTACATTTTAACACAAGCATCTGTACAAATAAGTTTGATATTCAAATGACATATAATTTACAAAACTCCTGTTAGCTATGCTGGCATATGTTGCACATGCACTGCCCTTTTCTGCCTGGCACAGCTGGCACTACCTGTCATCATCACAGGTAGTTTGTGTGGTGGGCTCCAAACCACCTGTTCTAAATTAAGAAGTTTTTTTTCTGTACCCTTCTGACAGAAGTGTGTTGATCGAACTTGTCTGAGTTGAGGATTGCTGGTGGAAGGCTTATTGTGTGTTATTCTGTTCAGTAGTGAGCTTAAAACTTGCTTCTCTTTACTCATATTTAAGCCTTACATTTGTCTGGGCTTTGGCGTAGATAATCAGAGCTGCTCATCGTTTGGCAGCTTCGCTACTGATGGCTGAGAGTCTGCTGGAGCAATCCACTACAGAAAAGACAAAAATAAGTATTTTTTTTGCACTTCACTTGTATACTGTGACTGTACTTTAGCAATTTCTTAATTTGATGCTATTTTTGCACTTTATAACAAAACAATCTGCACTGTCTAGTGCTACATTAAGTAGTCAATTGCAATGTATCATATTGTAGCTATTAATTAAAAGGCTGTTGTAGTTAGTTTGTGTAGTTTTGTTACACTTGGGCTCCAAACCAGCTATTCTATACCCTTGTGTCAGAAGTGTGCTGATCTAACCTATGTGAGTTGGAGATTGCTGTTGAAAGGCTTGTTGTATGCTTTCCTGATTGGTTGTTAGCTTAATACTTGTTTATTTTTGCTCATATTTAAGCCCTGCATTTGCGCAGTGCTGCTCATCACCCAGTGGCAGTTAGCAGTGCCCTGTATAAACACAAAGTCTAGAAGCTCACTTTTTCCCTAAACACCTGTCAGTAAAACCCATCCAAGGTTTTCTGCTTCTCTAGGAGCAACTCAGTTGCGCACTGAGCAGCGTTGCTTATTAATCAACCTTTGCATACACAAAGTGTAGATCTGTCTTATAGTTTCGGTACTACCAGAACAGTCCTGTCAAATTAACCCATTCCCTTCCCCAATAAAAATGTACAGTAAGAGGTTGCTGTCATGGGTTGGCAGTTTTCCATTATATCTCTGACCAACCTGATAGACATGGGCATCCTGAGGCAATGTAGCAGTTGTCTTACGTATGCTGACAACCACTTACTCCTGAAACAAGCACATACTTTATGTGAGATGTAGTTACACTATAAAACTGGAAGCAAGACTCTCAGATAAGGACAAATCGAATGCCAAACAGGTTGTCAGCACACACAGACTTCCCATACTAAAAAAGGACACAACACATAAACCCACATGTGTGGAGGTACTCACTATTAACTTACCAAAAGATCAGAGACCTTCCAAACAGAAGCCACTTACACACTTAATGCAAAGACAAGCACAACACACAGTAACACACACCAGTGTCTCAACAAATAAGCTCATAATGCGTAACACCCACAAAGCCTAATGTATTGGTCATAGGTGACTCCATTGTGAGACATACAGATGATGTCCTTTGATTTGAATTTGATTTTTGATTTGTCTTTCGACTTAATTTGCAGTATTCATAACATTAGGGATCCCCCCCTGCTAAGGGCAGCCTGACGTCTGGCCAGTATACCAGACCCTTAAGCTGCTTTAAGGTACGCCATATGTCACATGTATGCTCCTTTCATAGCATAGGGTCTAAAGGTGACTTCTGGATGTACCATCCTTAGAACTTCTTTGCCACCAGTCCAAATGCCATCTCTTGATCATTGATCTGAATGCCAATGTTCCGTTGCTGGTTTCACCAAGCCATTGCAGATTGTTTTGTCTTGTTTTACTTTTTCTTTTTGTTGCTTTTGGGGTTTGATGTCATCCATTAAGGGTAAATGCCAGTGTGGGAGACAGATCCCATAATGACCACCATGAACAGTGTCCGTTTTGCCTTGATTCTTCAAAACAACAATACGTCCTATTCCATCTGTCAGGCTTTTGTACCTAAAACCCTGCATAGTAGACTCTCTTCTTTGGCACTTTATCTTGAGAATCAGTGTCTTAAGCTTCTCATGAAGGATACGATGGAGAGAACTATGCGCTTTAAGGGACACCTGTCAGTGAAGAAGGCCAAGAAGCCTATGCCGGAATCTTCTGCTGATGTTCATCGTGTTACACTGCTGCAGTCATTACACTTGGGTTATCCTGCCATCAGGCGGTCCCGTAGTCGGCCAGAGTTCCAAAGTCTTGGTCTGGTGTCAGTTGCTGTCGCTTCTTCCCTGATGTCAGTGCGCCAGGGGTATAAAAGATGCATCTGACGCCATTTTCTTCAATCTTTCTTGCCGCACGGTGCCCGAAGCAAAAGCAGTTCCGCAAGTGCTGGTCGGCCGACTCCTGAGATTTTCGAAGTCGAATTTCAGATCCGAAGTCTTCAATAAAGCTAAGTACCCCATTGGGGAAACGTTTTTCTTGCCTCAGACCGATGTCAGAAAATGTTAATAATTGTATTTCTTGTGGGAAGCAAAAACCTCATAAGGACTTCCACTCTTACTGTATTCCATGCCTAGGCCCTGATCACGACGTCACTAGTTGTCGGTTTTGTGCTAGATTTAACAAATGCAGTATAAAACGATGTTTTGATTTTGCTTTGCACTACTTTGGCCGAAGATTCAGTTATACTATGCCGTCGGATCAACCGACGACCGCAATGATGAAAAAACGCAAAGACAAGGATAAGGACAGGCATCCGAGGTCCAAAACCAATGACGAAGCCTCTTCTAGGCCAGTTGCCGGTTCTCAGTGAAGCTCTTTTGCAGCCCCTGACACCCGCTAGCTCAGAGCCACAGGTCACCTCCGACTCTCATGTGGAGACAACTAGGCCTCTGGAAACTCAAGGTATTGGGCCTATGGAAACTAATCCTTCAGATGGGTCCAGAACCGCTGAGCAGGCATCGGCTTCTGAGGGTGTCTTCAGACCTTCACAACTTACATTAAAGCAACAGCCAAGACAAAAACACCATTAAAGACAAAGAAGCAAGTACAGTATTCTCCTGGACAGTCCTCCATGCCTAAGAAACAGATGCTTAAAATGGCCGAAGACCTCATTTCACTAATCAGGGGTTCCCATCCCCCTCCTGAGAAAAGGCCTAGGCAGGATACAGACTATGATTCCTCTTATCAGGTTTCTATATCCTCTGATTCCTCTTCAGACCAGGGATACTCTCTACCCCCCTATGAGGACTCTGATGCTGAAGAATCCATCCCTTCAGCCTCTCCTCCTGAGGATTATTCTTTTGGGGAAACCTTACATACCATGAGGGAGCATTTCCTTTGGGAAAGTCAGGATTACTCAGAATCCAAGAAAAGGCTCAGGGACTTCCTTTTATTGCCTCAGCACAGGCCCCTAGCTATTCTGCCTGTGTTAGATATTGTGGATGATGTGTTCTCTGAATCCAGCTTATCTCCTGAATCTTTACCCCCTGCACAAGCCAAGCCAGATAGATATTATAGAGTCCCTGACTCTCACAAGTTTCTTTAGAAAAACCCTTCTGCTGATCCAGAAACTATTTCCCAGGGTCCCAAAGGGGTTAAGGCTTCCATTGCAAAAAATCCAGTCCCCTCTGACAGAGATTCCAGAGCATTGGATAGATGGGGGAAGAAAGTTTACACTTCTGCAACGTTAGCAGTAAGGGCTATAAATTGCCAGTTTCACATACTTAAGTACCAAAAATATTTAATGGCTCACTTAAAACAGAAAATGCTTGCTAGCTCAGAAGCTCCTGACTATAAGAAAATGCAGGATTTATTGCATGCAGTTGAACAGGTGGGAAAACATACTCTGCAATGTGGTTTTGATTCTTTAGAGGCCTCTTGTAGAGCTGCAGTTACAGGTTCTGTGATTCGAAGACATGCTTGGTTAAAAGAGCAGAGTTTACCTTATCATGTTAAGGCAAAATTATTGGATGCTCCTTTGCAGCATGATACCTTGTTTGGTGTCAAGGCAGAAGAGGTGTTAAAGAAAATGGAGGATAAAGCTAAATCTATGCAAACAGTCAAAGATTTCTTACAGGTACAGCCACCTCGATTTAGCAGAAATTGGCCTACAAAGAATTGGTCCTTTCCAGTGTCAGACAGGCCACAGAGAGGCAGATCTCAACCCCAAGGCTCTAACAGACAATGACAGTGGGGCGCCTCAACCCCAAAAGGAGGTGAGGACAAGTCTCACCCTTACAGGAAACAGTCCCAATGACTTCCCCCTTCGTACGCCAAGCACTTCCCTTTTGGCAGCCCCCTTACGGGGAAAACTAGCACTTTTTTCTCAAGACAAATGGGTTCTGAATATTGTGTCTCAAGGTTACAGGTTCCACTTTCACACTTTACCAAGGCTAAAAGGAATGCCAAATCTGCCACAAAATCAATGGGCAGAGGCTCAAAAACAAATTTCAGCCCTCATGGACATGAGAGCTATTCAAACAGTACCACAGCAAGGACAAGGATTTTACTCAAGACTCTTCCTGGTCCCCAGAAAGGACAAAGCCTGGAGACCTATACTAGACCTTTCAACTCTGAATACTTACTTGGATGTTCCGAAATTCAAAATGTTGACACTACAGCACCTTCTTCCCATGCTGGGCAATAAGGCTTGACTGGTTACTCTGGACCTCAAAGAGGCATACCTGCATGTCCCTATCAGACAAAATTGCAGAAGATACCTCAGATTCAAAGCTGGTGCAATGCACTACCAATTCTCTGTGCTGCCCTTTGGCTTATCTACTGCGCCCAGGGTCTTTACAAAGTGACTGGCACCAGTAATTGCAATTTGCAGACAAAAAGGAATTCAAATATTTCCATACCTGGATGACTGCCTCATTCAAACAGAGACAAAAGACATTCTTCTATAGCATCTGGCATTTGTAAAAAGGTTGCTAATTTCTCTGGGGTACACAGTAAACGAAAAGAAGTCAAAACTAGTGCCCTCACAGCAGATAATATTCCTGGGTGCCAGCTTAAATACAACGGCCCAGATGGCTTACCTCACACCAGACAAACAAGAACAACTGACTCAATATTTTCAATTACTGGCAAAGAAGTCCCATCTCCCTGCAAGAAAAATTCTGCAGGCCCTGGGATTCATGGCATCCTGCATACTACTAATTCCATATGCCAGACTGCATATGAGGAAATTACAATGGTACCTAAAAAGTGTTTGGACTCAACACTCTCACAGTTTAGAAGCAGCAATACCAATAATTCCCTGCCTACGACAGGAGTTTCGATGGTGGGCACAGGCATGTCACCTCAACAAGGGTCAGCCTTTCACTCTACCCACAGCCAGGCAGACTCTAACAACAGATGCTTCGGATTAAGCCTGGGGAGCACACATGGCAGGAAAATGTATTCAGGGCAAGTGGACCACAGACCAAATGCATCTTCACATCAATCAAAAAGAGATGTTGGCTGTTCAGAATGCCCTAACAGCTTTCAAGGACCTTCTGCATCCGGGACAATTATTATTAAGGACAGACAACACCACAGAAATGTGGTACATAAACAAGCAAGGGGGGCACTCATTCTTATCCCCTGTGCAGGCAAGCCATGACCTTGTGGAACACAGCTCTAACTTACCAAGTTCATCTGCAAGCACAATACCTGCCAAGAAGGAAAAATACTCTGGCAGACAATCTAAGCAGAAATATCATGGACCCTCACGAATGGAAATTGAATCCACAAATCTTCAGCATGGTAACGCAAAAATGGGGATGCCCAGACATAGATATTTTTGCCTCCCCACTGAATTGCCAACTACAAAAATTCTGCACAAGGACTTACCACCCACAAGCATGGAAAGTGGATGCTCTCTCGTTCAGCTGGAAAAACTTAAAAGTTTATGCCTTCTCACCACTGCCTCTCCTTTCAAAGGTACTCCTAAAAGCCAGACAAGAAAAACCACAGATGATCCTGATTGCTCCAGACTGGCCACGCCAGCACTGGTACCCACTCTTAAAGAACTTAGCTCAAGGCTCACCATGGATTTTGCCTCAAATCTCACACCTTCTGACTCAACAAAACAATCAGATCCTGCACGGTCAGCTCAAAACACTAAACCTGGCTGCTCCATTAGTCAAACAGGCAACACCTCTCTCTAAAGCTATTATGGATGTCATTTTGGAGGCCAGGAGGCCTAGCATCAGGAAATCTTACTCAGAAAAATGTAAGAGATTCTGCGCCTGGAACCAGGCTCAAGGCCTTGACCCTCTTGTCCCAAACATTCCTCAGATTTTACAATACTTAACTGAGATGCTGGACAAAGGCCTATCCTTCTCAGCAATTAAGATCCATGCCTCTGCCATTTCAGCACATTACAACACGGATCCTCCTTTATTCTCTCATCCCTTGCTAAAGCAGTACCTCAGAGGGGCTAAAAACATAAGACTGCCCCGGAGAGCACCAACACCAACTTGGGACATCAACTTTGTTTTGGAAAAATTGACTCTGCCACCTTTTCAGCCAGCCAATACAGCCAATCTAAAATTTTTATCATGGAAAACAGCTCTGCTCCTGGCAGTAACTTCAGCACGAAGAGTCTCAGAGCTACAGGCATTAATGGCAGTGGAACCTTTTATAATTTTTCATCAGGACAGCGTTTCTTTAAGGACTAACCCTACCTTTATGCCAAAAGTGGTATCTAGTGTGGCTCTTAACCAAACCATCCATTTGCCAACTTTTTATCCAAACTCCCAGAATAAAGTGGAGAAACTTCTGCACTCTTTTGACATACACAGGCAGCTATGCATCTACTTGGACAAAACAAAAGCTTTCAGGAAAACTGAGCAACTTTTTGTAGAATATGCTGCAGGATCACAGGGCAAGGCTATCTCAAAGCAAACTATCTCCAAATGGATAGGACACTGTATTTGTTACTGCTACACACAGCACGGAAAATCAGTCCCTAATAACATTAGGCCACATTCTACCAGAGCAACAGCCACTTCAACAGCCTTTCTCAGAGGAGTACCAACCAAGGAAATTTTGGAGGCTGCAACTTGGAGTTCAGTGCACACCTTTACCAAGCATTACCACTTGCCTCTTTACTCTAAATCCAGAGCAGGATTTACCACTGCAGTTCTGTAGGGCTTCATAGCCAACCCTAATTCTTTATAGACCAGCCACCCAACCTTAGCTTTGGGATTCTACCCAAGTGTAATTAACTGCAGCAGTGTAACACGGTGAACATAGTACAGTTTTGTACCTACCATAAATATAGATGTTCGAGTATTCACACTGCTACAGTCCAGGTTACCCTCCCTCCATCCCCTCTGTCCTAGCTGGACTTATCTATACCTGTCTATCCTATACAACGTTTGTGATGTATTTGCTTGTATCTGAAGGTATTGCTTTTATTTGATATCTATTGCCTACCTACTTGGGGGCACCTGACATCTGAGGCAAGAAAAACTGAAGAAAATGGCGCTTGATGCATCTTTTATACCCTTGGCGCACTGTCTTCAGGGAAGAAGCGACAGCAACCGACGCCTCACCAAGACTTTGGAACTCTGGCCGACTACGGGACCGCCTGACGGCAGGATAACCCAAGTGTAATGACTGCAGCAGTGTGAACACTCAAACATCTACATTTATGGTAGGTACAAAATTGTACTTTCTGCCTCCGCTGGATGTCTCTTCCGAGGTGAGTGAATGCCAGGAGGGCCACCTGGCTTTATTGTTGGATTCCTCTGCTACGACTAGGTTGGAGGCCAGCAGGGATCCAACTTTTAAGCATTTCTGAGGAGGCATTGCAAATATTTGCTTCAGACGTTCGGTGGAACCATGGCTGACTATTTCAGAGGAGCGTAGGGGTGTTCCTCAGATTTTAGTCAGAGAATAAGTTCCTCCTATCATCACTGAATGCTGTCTGGTATCTTGCCATTTCTCTTCTGCAAAGCCTAGAGTTCATAATAAATTTCAAAAAGTCTTTTCTGACTAATTCTCAAGACAGAGTTTTTCTGGGGTGCCTTTGTTAGCATCCCTGCCTCCTCCAAAGGCTTTAACACTCATTTCCTTCTTTCAAACACTTCTTCCTCTGACCACTGTAATAGCCAGGAAATTTCTAACAGCTCTGGGGTTCATGGCATTCACCATCCGTATGCTTCCTCTGGCCAAACTCCACATGAGAAAGTTTCAGTGATTTCTGAAGTCAGTTTGGCTTCAGCATGCGCATCGTCTAGAATTTGTAGATCCTTTTTTGCCTTATCTCAAGAAGGAGCTTCACTGGTGGATCCTGTAGCTGTCTCTAAATCCAGGGCTTCCCTTTCATCCTCCTCTTCCTTCTCAGAAGATGTTCAGACACTTCAGATGTAGGAAGGGAGCAACGTTTGGCTCCCTAAAGATACAGGGGGTCTGGTTGACTCTTCAACAGAAAGAGCACATCAGTGCAGAGATGAGAGCTGTTCTTTTGGCACTTCAGGCTTTTCATCCACCTTTCTTCCCAGGACCTCTCAAAGTGTTTACAGACAATACAACAATGATGTATGTAAACAAGATATTATCTTCTTTGTTGGTTAGCACTCCTAGTGTGAGATCTTGCTATCCAGTATCAAGTGTCTCTTCAGGCAGTTTACATTCCCTCTGGTCAAAATATTGTGGCAGACAACTCTGAGCAGGTCCTTAACTCAATCCCATGAATGGATGCTTCACAGGGATGTGTTTATGGACATTGTCCACCAGTGGGGTACTACTCAGATCTTTTTACCTCCCTCTGAACAGACGTCCTCTGTTTTGTGCCAGAGTCCTAGGACTTCTGGTTTGGAAGATGGACACCATATATTTTTCTTTGAATGGGATGTTTCTCTATGCTTTCCCTCCCATTCCCCTCATTCCAAAAGTCCTTTTCAGAATTCAACAGGATGCTCCCAAGATCTTGTTGGTGACTCCATTTTGTTTGAGACAGCATTGGTTCCCTCTTCTTCTGCATTTAGGCAAGGGCAGTCATCATAAATTACCTCACAGGGTGGACCTACTCACACAGGACAAGGGATCTTTCATCCATCCCCACCTGTCCACTGTTCAGCTGACACTGTGAGTGATAGGATTTTTATTCCACATGGACACCTTTTTTTCTGAGGACATGTTTAGGGTCTGGCAGGTGGCCAGGAAACCCAGTACTAGGAAATCCTACTTATTCAAATGGAAGAGGTTTTCTGTTTGGTGTTCCTTTGGTGCTTTCTTATCTGTGTGAATTGCCCATTGCTGTTTGACTTATTCTTCTGTTACGGGCCCCACTTATCTGTCTCTGCTTGTCTACATTTATCTCCTTCTTTAGCTTCTAGATTTGAAGGAATCATATCAGTGAGAAACCTAGAATAGTCTATAGGAAAGGTAGAAGCTTCAAAGATATTTTAAAGCATACCCATTATTCATCTGGAAATAGCAATATAGGCATGAGTAAGTGTGGCGCATGTCATTGGTGCCATAAAATAAACACAGGGGAATCTTTCTATTTAAGGGAGAGAAAGTTTTATTTATATAGTAGATACAACTGTAAATCAAAAGCGATTTGTATAGTTAGCTAAATGTTCTACATTAGGAAAACAGAGACACAGTTGGCCCAAATAATATATGAGCATGAATATGCCATCAAGAAAAATAACTTAATAATGCATTAGCAAAACATGTCTGTGAATATAAAGATAATCAGATGTCCTTCAAGGATGCATCTGCAGTCCTTACAAATGGGTTGTCCTGTCGTCAGGCAGCCCTTCGGTCGGCCGGATTCCAAAGTCTGGGTCTGGCCTCGGCTGGTGTCACACTTCACCCGACGTCATCTCTGCTGGTCTTCAGGTATAAAGGCATCAGCCAACGCCATTTTCCTCAGTCTTTCTTGCCGCGTGGCGCCAGAAGCTGTTCGCAAGTGCCGGTCGGTCAGATCCAGAGATTACTACTACCGAATACTACTTGAAGACTTCTAAAAGCTAAGTACCCGTTGGGGACTCTTTCTTGCCTCAGCCGATGTCAGAAAAAGTGAATAACTGTTTAACTTGTGGGAAACAAATACCTCATAAAGATTTCCACTCTTAGTGCTTACCTTGTTTAGGCCCAGACCACGACGTAGCAGCTTGTTCAGCCTGTGCTTCCTTCAACCGACGAACGCTTAGGCGTCGGTCGGAGTTTGCTGAACAGTTTTTCGGCTCAGATTTTGCGTACATTATGCCGTCGGATCCTCCGACTACTCAAATTGTTAAGAAACGCAAAGAAAAGGACCGACACTCGTGGTCCACGGTTTCGGCCGAAACCACGGTTAAGCAAACCGCGAGTGTCTCGGTTTCGGCCGAAACCGAGCAAACGGGTCAATCTTCAGCCGAATCCATGACTACTACCGAGGCCCCTTCTGCCCTAGTTGACTCGGCCTCTGAAGTTTTGCCTACTAATGTGGTTTCTCTAGAATTATCGGACACCATCCCTTTGGATGTCTCTACCCCAGCACGTGGTGCTGCTAGGCCTCCTGCAGCCATGTCTATAAAGGCCTTTGCCAGGGCTAAAGCAGCCAAAACTGCTAAGTCTGTGCCTGTTAAGCCCCCTCTCACAGGCCCAGTTCCAGTTCCCAAATGCTTACTCTGGCAGAGGATCTCATCTCTTTAATAAGGGGATCCCAATCTCACCCAGACAGGGCCTCTCAACCTCCAGAAAAGAGACCTAGAGCAGAGCCCCTGAGCCAGTGTCCTCAGATGACTCTTCTGATGATACAGACAATACAGACCATCCAGAGGCTCCTTTTTCTACTTATGAAGATTCCGATGCTGAAGAATCTATTCCTTCTGCCTCTCCACCAGAGGAATTTTCCTTTGGGGAAACCTTACATGCCATGAGAGAGCAATTCCAATGGCAGGGACAAGATTTCTCAGATTCAAGAAAAGGCTTAGGACCTTTTACACTTACCAACATAGGCCCTTAGCTATACCTCCAGTTCTTCCTGTTGTGGATGATGCATTTAATGATGCTTGCACTGCTCCTGATACTTTACCTCCATCCCCTGCTAAGCCCGATAGGTTTTACAGGGTACCGGACACTCATCACCACTTATACAAGGCTCCTTTTGCAGATCCTGAGACTATCTCCCAGGGACCTAAGGCAGTAGCTTCGACCTCAGCGAAAAACCCTCTCCCTTCTGAAAGGGAATCCAGGTCCTTAGAGAGATGGGGTAAAAAAGTATACACCTCTGCTACTCTCTCAGCTAGAGCTTTGAACTGTCAGTTTCATATGATCCAATACCAAGAGTTTATGCTTGATCAGTTAACTAAGAAACTGTCCTCTGATGATTCCTTAGATAAGACATATGTTCTAGAAATGGTGAATAACATTCAGCAGGTTAGTAACCATTCTTTAAAATGTGGCTATGATGCACTGGAGGCTTCATTTAGATCAGCCATGACTGGCACAGTTATAAGAAGGCATGCATGGTTGAAAGAACAGGTCTTACCGGATCATGTTAAAGCAAAGCTATTAGATGCTCCTATGGATAAGGTCAGTCTATTTGGTTCTCCTGCCCAACAAGTAATGAAGAAAATGGAAGAGAAGGCAAAATCTGTACAAACAGTTAAAGATTTCTTACAGGTTCAGCCCCCAAGGTTTAGCAGGAACTGGCCTTCCAAAAATTGGTCCTTTCCAGACTCCTCTAAATCACAGAGAGGCAGGAATCGACGTTCCAGAGGCAGAAATCAATCCAGAGGAGGTGCCTACAGGGGACGCCAGTGGCAAGGCAGTAACCAGCGAGGCACAGATACAACCACTACCACTGCAACAGGACAATCACAGTGACTTGGCTCTGACACCGCCTACCAGGGAACAAATAGCAGCACCCTTAGGCGGAAAGTTAGCCTCATTTTCAAAAAACTGGCACTATATCACAAGAGACAAGTGGATTTTGCAAACTATAGACCAAGGCTACAGGTTTCATTTCCACACCTTACCAGTAAAAAGAGGAATGCCAAACCTACCACCAAATCAAAAGACAGAAGCTCTAAAACAAATAGCTCAATTAACAAAGATGAGAGCTGTGGAAAGGTACCACCTACAGAACAGGGCAAGGATTTTACTCCAGACTCTTCCTAGTACCAAGAAAAAGAAAAGTTGGAGACCTATTCTCGACCTGTCCGCTTTAAACACATTCATCATTGTTCCAAAATTCAAAATGCTGACCCTACAGCAACTTCTTCCCATGCTGGGCAAGGAGTGTTGGCTGGTAACTCTAGATCTCAAGGAGGCATACCTGCACGTCCCCAAACGACCAAATTGCAGAAGATACCTCAGATTTCTTGCAGGATCAGAGCATTATCAATTCTCAGCATTGCCCTTTGGCTTATCTACTGCGCCCAGAGTGTTCACGAAATGCCTGGCATCAGTAATCGCTCATTGCAGGCTTCAGGGAATCCAAATTTATCCATACCTGGACGACTGCCTGATACAAGCGGACAACAAAGCAAGCTGACACAAGACTTACAAAGAGTCATTTGCTTACTACAAGCCCTGGGATACACAGTCAATTTAAAAAGTCAAGACTGATACCATCCCAAACAAGAACATTCTTGGGTGCAGAATTGGACACAGTAAAACAGATGGCATTCCTAACTGCAGAAAAACAAGAACAACTTCCTCTTTACTTCTTGGCATTAACAAAGCAGAACAAACTAACAGCAAGGAAAGTACTGCAGGCCTTGGGCTTCATGGCATCCTGCATAATCCTGGTCCCCCATGCCAGACTGCATATGAGAAAGCTACAGTGGTACCTAAAGAATTTATGGTCTCAACACAGGCACAGCTTAGAAACCGAAATACCACTAATCCCATGCCTGAAACAAGAGTTCCTATGGTGGGCTCAGGCATGCCAGTCAAACCCAGGTTTGTCCTTCCACAACATTCAAACAAGCCAAACCATCACAACGGACGCCTCAGACCTCGGTTGGGGGGCCCACATGCTGGACAATGCATTCAAGGCTTATGGACTCCAGATCAGCTGCACCTGCACATAAATCAAAAGAAATGCTGGCAGTAAAACTAGCAATCCAGAATTTCAGACCATTCCTCAAAGAAGGCCAATTGATGATAAGGACAGACAACACCACAGTCATGTGGTACATCAACAAACAGGGAGGTACTCATTCATACCCCCTATGCCGAATGGCTCTGGACCTATGGAATATGGCTCTGAGCTACAACATTCAGTTACAGGCAATATTTGTACCGGGAAAAGAAAACATCCTAGCAGACATGTTAAGCAGAACTACCTCGGATGCTCACGAATGGATGCTACACCCGGACATCTTCAAGGCCATCACAAAGAAATGGGGAAGGCCACAAATAGACCTATTCGCATCCCCACTCAATCACCAGCTCAAGAAATTTTGCACAAGGACATACCACCCACTTGCTTGGAAGGTGGACTCTCTATCCTTCAGTTGGAAAGGCCTGACAGCATATGCATTTCCACCTCTTCCTTTGATGCACAAGGTACTACTGAAAATCAAAGAGGAACGTCCAAGGATAATTCTGATAGCTCCAAATTAGCCAAGACAACATTGGTATCCATTGCTGAGGAGCATGTCTCGGGAAGCGTTGACACTACCCTGATTCCTTTGATGTTAACTCAGAGCGACTACAACATCCTGCATCCAAACCTGAAAACTCTGCAACTGACTGCCTGGAACATTACATAAGAGCAACTAACCCAGATTTATCCCAAAGGGTTAAAGACATTATCCTTGAGGCCTGCAGACCTTCAACAAGAAGGAACTATGCAGGAAAATGGAAAAGGTTTGTCATTTGGAGTACTGAAAGAGGGAAAGATGTGTCAAAGGTAGATATTGCCAACATCCTGGAGTATTTGGCAGAGCTTCTCCATACAGGCCTGTCCTATTCCTCCATCAAGATACATGCATCAGCTATTTCTGCAGAATACAGCTTGATCCCCTGTCTTCTCACATCCTCTACTCAGGCAGTTCCTGAGAGGAATTAAGAATGTAAAACCTCCTAGGAAACCACCATTACCAGCATGGGACTTGAACTTTGTGCTAGAAAAATTGACACTCCCTCCATTCGAACCAGCAGCAACAGCAGATCTTCAACACCTATCCTGGAAAACTGCTTTCCTACTGGCAATTACTTCAGCAAGAAGGGTTTCGGAAGTACAGGCTTTAATGGCAGTACAACCCTTTCTAATCTTCCATCAAGACAGAGTGTCCATGAGAACTAATCCTACATTTATGCCTAAGGTGGTATCCAGAGTGTCTCTAAACCAGGCAATCCACCTACCTACCTTCTTTCCCAATCCACAGAACAGGGGGGAAAGACTGCTGCATACCTTGGATGTACATAGACAGTTGCGCTACTACCTGAACAGAACCAAGGGCAATAGAAAAACTGACCAGCTTCTAGTAGCTTATGCAACAGGAAAGGAAGGAAAAGCAATTTCCAAACAGACAATCTCCAAGTGGATAGGAAATTGCATAAGATTCTGTTACTCCTACCATGGAAAGCAAATTCCACAGAACATAAGGCCTCATTCTACAAGGGCTACAGCCACTACCACAGATTTCTTACGAGGAGTGGCTACCAAGGACATTATTGAGGCTGCTACTTGGACCTCCGTGCATACATTTGCCAAGCATTATAACTTACCTCTATACTCTAGATCCCGAGCAGGGTTTGCCACTGCTGTTTTGCAAGGGATCCTAACTACACCATAATTCTTCTTCCTCCTCCCTAGTTTGGCTATGGTATTCTACCCATTTGTAAGGACTGCAGATGCATCCTTGAAGGACATAGTACAGTTTTGTACCTACCATAAATGTAGATGTCCGAACAGGATAGCATCTGCAGTCAGGATTACCCACCCTCCTTCCCCTCTGTGGTACTCCTAGGGTATTTGCCCACCTAATAGCTAGCTGGGGGGGGGGATCTCTTATGGTGTATTTGTTTGTATATATGTACATACATGCTTATTTTTTGTGTTTGCCTTCTACTTTTTTGGAAACATTGGCATTTACCCAAAAATTTAGCTTTCCAAGAGGGCAACTGGCATCTGGGGCAAGAAACACTGAAGAAAATGGCGTTGGCTGATGCCTTTATACCCGAAGACCAGCAGAGATGATGTCGGGTGAAGTGCGACACCAGCCGAGGCCAGACCCAGACTTTGGAATCCGGCCGACCGAAGGGCTGCCTGACGACAGGACAACCCATTTGTAAGGACTGCAGATGCTATCCTGTTCGGACATCTACATTTATGGTAGGTACAAAACTGTACTTTTTCTTTTATGGCTATTGATCATGTAGACATTGATGACAAAAAAACCTGGGGCTTGCACCTAGAGCTGAAGGAATTGAAATGGCAAATAAGAACACAAGCAGACATTTGGCCAGGAATAAATGAGCGGAGCTCAATAGCCCCAGTGTTAAAACTAAAAGCATTACATAGAAATAAAATTGGATGATTCACACAACACTACATTTATTTTATCTTGTATTTTATCTTAGAATGTATTTCGCAATGCCCAAGTTAAATTTCTGTTTATGTATAAACATAGTGCTTGGTTAATCATATGGAAAAGAAACCTACTAAGGGATTTATTTATGATAAAGTTTTTATGCATAGTTTTATGTATAATAAGTATTTATGATAGTTATTTATTAATTAAAAAAAAATAACTTGAATAGTAATAATGTTTTAGATTTTTAATCAAATTGTTTTATATTAATTGTTTCATATTGCATATTCTCTTCTCCTTATTCATACATATATTTTCTTCATATTTTCTTCACATATTTATTCTCATTTTTCTTATATATATATATATATATATATATATATATATATCATTTCTTTACATATGTATATTTTTGCTATATATATATATATATATATATGTATATGTGTGTATATATATATTTATATATATATATATATATATATATATATATATATATATATATTTATAGAGTGAGAGAGAAAGAGAGATTCATATTTTTTAACATATATATTTTAAGACATTTTTCATGTATTCTGAAAGTTTGATGCAAGAATATTTTGAATCTTGAGCACAGTATGTTTTTTATGACCTTATTTATGATACTTTGTGTGTTCTTGAATTTCAAGGTTCTACTTAAGAGATGGATGTTTTTGAGTTAGCAGAGACTTTCAGTCACCATTTGTAATATGAGTAGTGAGCAGGATACAAGTATGAATACAAGTATGAATTATGGAATTGGTTAATAAGCAATTTGGTTATGATGTTTGCAGATGACATTGTGATCTGTAGTGAGAGTAGGGAACAGGTGTAGGAGACCCTGGATAGATGGAGATATGCTCTAGAGAGAAGAGGAATGAAGGTCAGCAGGACTAAGACAGAATATATGTGTGTGTGAATGAGAGGGAGGATAGAGGAATGATGAGGATGCAAGGAGTAGAGGTGGCGAAGATGGATGAGTTTAAATACTTGGGGTCATTAGTTCAGAGTAACGGTGAGTGTGGAAGTGAGGTGGAGAAGAGAGTACAGGCAGGGTAGAGTGGGTGGAGAAGAGTGTCAGGAGTGATTTGTGACAGACGCGTACCTGAAAGAGTGAAAGTCTACAGGAAGGTAGTGAGACCAGCTATGTTGTATGGGTTGGAGACAGTGGCAGTGACAAAAAGGCAGGAATTTGAGCTGGATGTGGCAGACTTAAAGATGTTAAGATTTGCACTGGGTGTGACTAGGGTGGATAGGATTAGAAATAAGTATATTAGAGAGTCAGCCCAGGTTGGAAGGTTTGGAGACAAAGCCAGAGAGGCAAGATTACGTTGGTTTGGACATGTGCTGAGGAGGGATGCTGAGTATATTGGGAAAAGATGCTAAGGATGAAGCTACCAGGTAACAGGAAAAGAGGAAGGCCTAAAATAAGGTTTATGGATGTGGTGAGAGAGGACATGCAGGTGGTTGGTGTGACAGAGCAAGATGCAGAGGACAGGAAGAAATGGAAACAGGTGATCCGCTGTGGCGACCCCTAACGGGAACAGCCGAAAGAAGATGATGATAAAGGTTGTGATGTAATAACTGTTTAATTGTCTGAGGAAGTTTAGCATTGGCTTAACGAAAGCGCTCACAGAGGATTGTGTATTTTTCTTTTATTCAGTAAAGTGGATGTTCAGTGCACTTTTGAAGCTGTTTCATTCAGTACACAGTGTCTTGGTTTGTTTTGCTTTTGTTCATCTCATATTTACAAAATTGACAAAACATTTCTGAGTGTCCACTTTTCGTATAGATATGTTGTTGTGGTTAAGAAGCTACAGCGTGCCTTGCTAATAGAAATGGAGATGTGATGTATTTGCTGTGTGTTATAAATGTCAATGGGAAGAGAGGAATGCATAAGTATTAGGGACAGCCCAAAACCTGTTTTTATTGTGAAGCAGGGGAACATTTAATAAATGAATGTTCTAAGTGCAGATTTTACCAATGTAGGGAACGTGTGCATATTGTAACTGTAAAAAAGGCTTGTAAAAATGTGATAGTATGGAACATTTCTGGTTTGATTGTGATCAAGTATGGGTTAAAATGTGTAATGAAGCACATACAGATGTGACAAATGAGAATGAGAAAATATTGAACTTTAAAGCGATAAGAAAGGGAGCATTTTAGGAAGTGCAACAAATATGCAAGATGAAGGTGAAGGGGTTGGGCCTGCATTTAGTATTGAAGTACAAAATCAATTTCAAAACTTAAGTCCAGAGGAAGATGAGGCAGAAGCAAAAGATGAAGTTGAAAAAGGAACTGTTGGGGGAAAGGATACATGAAAAGTAAAGTTATTGCAGAAAAATATGCAGAAAAATATGATAAAAAGGAAAGAGTGAAGTTAAATGTTATATCTTTGAATGACAATAGTTTAATGAAAAAGAATATATATTTTAACTTGGTCTCAAGATTAAAATTGTGGTGTACTATGCTTATTGGATATTAGATTCCTTGATGAAATACAAAGAAGGCAGTTGGAGACTATTTGGGGAAAAATAAAATGGAATTTTGTAGAAGACTTGTGTTCGAGATTTACATTTCTTGAAAAAAAAAAAAAAGACTTGAAAGTTGAGAGTTTTACAATAGCTCTTCCAGGCAGAAGTGTGGCATATGAAATAACAAAAGGGAAGACAGATCCACATGGAGATTAATTGGGATTTATGCTTTTATGCAGAGGATTATTAAGAGAGAGGCTTAGTTTGAAGAAGTTAAAAATATGTATTATGTAGAATGGATTTAGTGATTATGGCTGATTTATTTGTAAATTAAGAACTGTAACAAGCAAAGTAGGTATGTCATTACATGCAGGCAAGTGATTAAAGGGGGAGGCAACTGCAACTGGGGAAAAAAGATGTTTTACTTATAAAAGAGGTATATAAAAACTGAAATCAGTCATTCTTTTCCCCAGAAATGTTAGAAGAAAGATTAAATGAAAACTATGAAGTATATATTACTAATCACATGGTAGTTAAGCCAGAAATTATGAATATGGAAAAGTACATCAGAAAAGGGAAAGGAATTAAAATACAAATGGGTAACACTGAAAAAGATTAAAAAAAGAAATGGGTAGCCTTTGGAATAATAACTGATCATTAGAGCTTTTTGCAACACAGTTGAGCATTGGTGGTATTTAAAGAAAAATATGAAAAATAATCTGTAACATTAGAGAGTGCTTTGAAAGAATAGAAAGGAAAGTTATGAAAGGCATTTACTAATTATGAGAGTTATTTGTGTGGAAACAAAGAAGAAATAATAGGTAAAGAGAGAGAGGATGATGTTTATGTAGGGAAAATATGAAAAAAAACAAGCAATTTAGTATATAAACAAAAATATATTTTTCAGTGTAAAAGTGAAGAAGCATCTCCCCATTTAATGAAAAAAGTTTTAAAAAGTGTGTAAGATGAAGTATTGAGAGAGAATATGATATAGAACTATAAAGTATGGAAGGAACCTTAGATGTAATTGTAGGATATATTTAAAAAATTGTAAAAAAAAAAAAAAAAAAAAGGTAAGGAAGTGGAAAAAGCAAGAGGCGGAATGTTAAAAAAAATAGAGGAAATGGCAGAAATATTAAGAAAATAGATTTCAAGGAATTGAGTGGTGTTTTGAAAGAAGTTAAAATATGAGTATGCCAGGAGCCAATGAATTAGGATATGATTTTTATATAAAGATGGCAGATGACAAAAGAAAATGTTCATATTATTTTAATTATTGGTTAGAATATATTGTGGCAAATAAAAGGTTCCACAAAGGACTAATTAAATATTTATATAAAAGGGGTGAGAGGAATGATATAAAAGTTTGGAGACATTTAGCACTGTTAAGTACAGATTACAAATTAGTTATGAAAATGTTACAAAAAAGAATAGGGATGCTTGAATAATATATTAATTGAATGACTTTATGGAATTGAAAGGCATTCTAAGGATCCGATGCTTATTGCAAAGGAGTTGGAAGTATTTTGTTTGAGAGAAGTAAAGCTAAGATAATAGTTTGTGACTTTGAAAAAGTATATGACAGTATTAGATGTTAGAAAATGCTTGAGATTGTATCTCAATATGGTATGCTCTAGAAGATTATAGCTTTGATAAAACCTATTTGTTCATATCCGCGAAATAAAACATTACTTAAATTGATGGTTTAGTAAGGAGATGCAAGTTAAAGAGGAATCAAATAGGGATGCCCTGTAAGTGGGATGTTGTTCATAATGATGCTGAATATTGTAGTAAAAAAGTAAGTATTTGAGGGAGCAGCAGAAATATTGAATTTCCAACATATATGGAGTACATGAATGATTTGATTGTAATGAATACGGGAAATGATACGTTAGAGAGGTGATGTTTGCAGTAGAAGTATATATTAGTAAAGTAATGCAAGTGTTTAATTTTCATGCTCAAAAACTAACATTTTAGGAATAAAATTTTGAAGATTAGAGAACATGGGAAGATATTTTTTATAATATTAAAATAGAATACATATATGGAAATATTTAAGGTTTATTTGATTTATTCAAATATTTTAGGTAAATTATGTTACATGGGAAGTATTTTTTTTTCTTTTCGAAAGAATTTCTAAAAAAATGTTAGATATTTTCTTTCATTGAAAGGGGTATTTTCATTTGTAAGATAAAGGATGGGAACTTGGATTGAAAAATAACATTGTATTCTTGGCTTTATTATACCTGTTTTCACTTCTTCAGATTGGTAATGGTGGTAACAAAGATTGTACTGTGAAGGTAATGTGAGAAGGGTATAAGGATTTATGGGGAGGGGATTTTCAAGATGGCTGCTCACCGATCACCTGCTCATCAGTTGGCCCAGTGTGAAAACAGAAACTGAGAAAAAGGAGTGCCATTGAAATTTTTGGGGGTAAAATTCATTTACTGGCTAGTAAGTACACTGGCTGGATGCCTACAAAGAAGAAATTTGAAAAACCTGAATACAAAGAAGAAATTTGAAAAACCTGAAAGAATATGAGCCAGAAAAGGTATGGAGAAAATGCTGTCTGGGAAGGATTCGGCAGCTGTTCAAGCTTCAGCTTTGATTCAAGAGATGGTTTCCAGTAATTTAGAGGAAAAATAAATCACATGTCCTCATAGGTGATTAAATACATGAACATTCTAGTAATTTATCAACTCAGATAAAAGCCTGGAAAAAGTAAAAGAAGCCTTTAACTAGCTGTTCAGATGAATTAATAAAACTGCAAAAATCAGAGGTTGAAGTAACGAAAAAGCTGGCTGAGTATGAGACTTCTCATGAAGAGCTGTTTCTAAAGATAGTATAGTTAAAATATGGAGCATGATAAAAAAACTTGAGATTTTTCTGCTGTACCAGAGAAACTGGATGAAAAAGACTGTTTTAATTGTATGAAAGCACAGATAAGCAACTGGACTGATGTTCCACTGCAGGATATGTTAATTGAAAGGGCACATGGAGTGTATGCGCCAAACATGAGAAAGCAGACAAAAACCTATATTACTAAAGATACAATTATACCAGCAGAAATACTTCATCATGACAAAACTGTAGCAGAAGAGCAAAGTATTAAAAATTGGAGACAGTAGAGTGTTTGCAGACATGTTTTTATTCACTGTATACCAGGCAGACGAAGCAAATTTATCCCAGCTGTGAGGGAATGTCAGCAGGCAGGTGTGAGATTCAAGCTGCTCTATCCAGAGGATCAAATACATTTCTGGTGCAGAACAAGCTATGGAGGAAATCAGAAGTTTATTCAATAAAAAGTGAGCCACCAACCAGAGGGGTACTCTGCTTCTCATTCAACTGACAGTAAAGTTCATAAAGAGACTTTGCCAGTGAAACCTTTTCCAGTGTTCCAAAGGAAATTATTATTAATCATTAAGGGACAGAAAAAAAGCACAGGAGTTGATAACAAGTATCAGGAGTACATTGGACTTGAACCAGAGTCTGGTGTTGGGAGATGGAGATGATCTGGAACAGCAACACTGAAATCAGTGATTTATAGGGAGACTATAAAGCATCAACTCGTATTTGTGAAGTATGGCTTTGCAAGAAAAAGTGGCTGAAAAAGAATGGACTTCTGTTGTCTTTGTTAAATTTGTGGTTGGGATGTAAAGCGTATATCCCAATTTAAGTCATTAATGCATAGAAGGACACTAAAAGGGGAAAAAGTAAGTGCAAGCAAAATAAATTCTTAGTAGTTTTTTTGTATAAAACATTTCATGATATAAATTGTGTAATATATATAGTAAAGCAGTTTTGTGTATTGTGTAGTCAAGGATATTTTAATTGTGCGGGGAAGCTTTTCAGTGACTGTTTGTATGTGTTAAAGATATTAAAGTAAACAAGTATTTTTTAGTTATAAGAAATATAGATTTTACAGTATAACAAGCATTAAGGCGGGACAAAAGCAAGTCTAATGTTAATATGCTATTATCTTGGGCTGAGGTGTAAAAGTGAACTGATTATCTTATTATGTAGAGTTAAAATATGTTCTCTTATTTTTTTTACAATAGTGAATGTGTACCTTGGCTTAAGCTGTATACAAGTGTTTTTGTAAGCAAGTGGGCTTTAAAAATATGACAAAATTATGAAAGCCATGAAAAATACTAAGTTTCGTACATTTGCAAATATATTGACTTTTTTCCCAAAATTTAAAGGTACAGTGGCATGCAATTGGGTAAAAAATAAAGTTTGAAATTATGGGAAGTGAATACGTGATAGCAGCCTCCCTAACAGCCTTAATACTTTAATGCATTTAGTAGAACAGTGTACAATTTAGTTTTATTTAAAGGTAGCCAATGCACTTTTTCTTAGGGGTAAATGTGTTTTTTTTGAAGAAAATAAAGTTTTTAAAAAATCCCTTCACATCTGGGAAGGCAGAAGATATTAGAAAGGAACAGACAGTAAGCAGTGAAAATATTTTTAGTCCCTTTAATTTTATATACAAGTCAGACATATTTTTGTCAAACCAGAGAAGTTGTGGACAATAATTTAGAGTTGAAGGAATTTATCCGGGGTGGGAAAAGGGCAAGAGTCAAATGGGATAAGTTAATCCTTCCAGTAGGTGGTTTAGGATTACCTGATTTGAAGGCATATTTTAGAGCTACACATTTAAGTCTCATACATATAACATGAGCAGAAAGTTATAATTCAGGATGAAAAGGGATGATGATGATGAAGCAGTGGATAAGTTCAAGAAATAGAGAGAGTGTACAATTTTGGATGCCTGTCCGTAACGAGAAGAATAACCATGCAGAATATTATATTTGTAAAGTAGCGGAAAGTATTTTAAGAAATAAGCCAGTACAAGAGTGGAGAATGGAAATTTTGCCAATAGAGATGGCTGCAAGTTGCAGTACAGAAAATAGGCAAGAGTGAGCTGAAATTGACTGGAAAAAAATTGAAAAGCAACCAAGATATTAGGAGCAAATAACTACAGAAAAAAGTATTAGAGTGGGATGAGGCCAAGAAAACATACGGACTACAGGTTACAGACTTCCTGTAGTCTGATATCAACCACTGGTAGAGAAGGCTAAGAGAAAGGGATAAGGGAATCTTTAGTTAGAGATGTACTTTGGTAGGTTGTTAGAATAGAAGCTGCTGTTAAAAAAATAAATAAATTAGTAAGGCATGTGAAATATTGCATGATAACTATAAGGATCAGTCATAGGCGGTTAGAAAAGATTAGGGAGAGAGACTGGAAAAGCAGTTCACGAGAGAACAAATGGGAGGACATATGCATGGTTTTCAAGTATGCAACAAAGTCCAGAAGGTTTAGGATCTTTGCTCAGAAACATTTATATAGGTATTTTAGACTTCAGGTAATTTTTTCTTAGATAACAAATATTAGAGGTGTGATGGGGAAGAAAGAGGTAACTGGCAACATATGTTTTGGGGGTCTAATGGGTTGTGTCAGTTTTTAAAAAAATCCCTACAGAGCACTCTGTCTGAAATATCGGGTGAGCAAATGGACTTTACCCAATGATATGATTTTTGTCTTTCTTTTTTTGCTGGGACACCAGATCTGAATTGCCTAGGAATAGTAAGGCCATATTACATTTAATTCTATTGGCTACTGAAAGAGCACTTACTAGAAAATGGAAATCAAAAGCTAAGCCAACTATATTTGAGGTATTGAATATTTTAAAAGAGATAAAAAGAACATGGAGAGGCCCTTAGAAAGGGAAGGAGCAAATTACATGGAAATGAATGGAAATTTTGGGAATGATGATGATTGCAGAAAAAAGTTCAGAAAGAGGAGTGAGGTTTAAGGGAAGGCAGAAATTCAGCAATTTCTGTAATGATGGATTGACAATGATAATAAAGAAAAAATATATGTAATGTGTGTAGGAAGAAATGTTAATCTGGTTAGTTTGCTCTATGTGTTTGTGACTGTGTGTTAAGGGTTAATTTAATAAAAAGTGTTAAAAGAATATATGGGGAGAGAATCGAAAAAGAAAAAAATGAGTGTTATGAGTTGATAAGGAGATGGAATGTAAGGGGACGGGAAGAAATGGTATTAGTTCATTAAGGAAATTTATTATAGTATAATATGTGCAGTGACAAAGAAAAATAAATTAAAATATTAAAGGGAGGAGGGAAAGATTTAAATAGATTATGGAAATGCACCATTTTGTATGGTGACTGATGCTAACAAAATTGCCTTTTAAAGTGGCTTTGAAACATAATTACAGGATAGAATGTGCAAGGTCTGTAATGTTGAAGTTATAGAACATTTCTTTTGAAGTGAAGTAAAATACAAGTTTATGTGAAAAAGAATTTAAAACAAAGACCTTTTGAAAATGAATACATTTGTTTTTTCACAAAGAGAATTTTCCCTTTATGACAACTTCCTTTATGCTTCTTTCCAGAGGTTGTTTTGAACATTTTCCTGAACAGGTCATTTAATCTCCCGGTATTTTATGTAGCAGCAGAAGTGGGAGAAGAACTACACGCACTGAATGTGCACCATATGCTCAGATACATCCTGTAGAATATAGATATGCTTAGGATGACAGACAAGGTGTCTTTATCTTTTTGCTGTGAAAAAGGAAAGGCTTGCTAAGCAGAAGCTCTCCATTTGAATTGTCAACTGTGTTATTTTTACATATTGGCAAATCCTGCTGAAAAATCTTCACTACAGCAGAATATTGGCTGCCTATAGTGCTTTCTTCAAAAGTGTCCATGTTGTAGACTTTTGTACTATGGCCATTTTAGATATAATGCACACTTTCATCAAGAACTAGACTGTTTATGGGATGAACTTTCTCTGAAACTCGGTCATCTGAAGTGAGGACTACAATAGACCTCTTGCTTCTTCCAGTCAATGCATTACTGCTTTTCAAAGTCAAAGTAAGCTTTATTGTCATTTAGAACTACACGCATGTAGCTTAAACAAAATTTTGTGCATCAGCTCAATTCTTGAGATTACAAAGGAAAATGAAGCGACACATACAAGTAGAGGAATAAACATAACTAACTAATACAGTACTATTCCCAATACACGCAAGAAAGAGCAGAGACATTTACCAACACTCTTATACTAAAAGAATACCCTCCCCTGAGTTAAATTAACTGCTCTGTTTAAAGTAAAACAAAACAAACTACAGATTGAAATGCCTAAGTTATTTGTCTAATATTGCACTTGAGTGAGTTAAATAAATACTGACTATGGATATAATAAATAAATATTGCATTTACTTGGAATATATGTAAGTATATATTGCACAAATAAATAAAAATTCACTTATGTGTCCAGACCCCTGGGACTAGTGCCGGAGTTCAGAAGTCTCATCACTGTAGGGTAGAAACTGTTACTGAATCTTGTAGTTCTGCAGCGGATGCTGCAGTGTCTCATGCCCAGTGCCAGATGCTTAAACATTCCATGTGCAGGATACGTGTTGTCCTGTATTATTTGCTGGCCTTTCGGATGCTTCTTGCAGAATAAAGACTGGAACCTGTTACCTTCTCTGCAACCCTCACCACTCTTTGTAGCGCTTTCCTTTCTGTAACTGTGCAGCATCCAAACCACACTGTGAAGTTGCAGGTGAGGATGCTCTCTATTGCACCTCTATAGAAGGTGGAGAGAATATGAGGAGGAAGTTTAGCTTTTTTCTGCCATCTTAAAAAGTGGAGGTATTGGTGCGCTTTCTTGACTAGTTGGGTGGTGTTTCCTGACCACGAGAGATCCTCCGATATGTGTACACCCAGGAATTTCATACTTTTAACCCTCTCCAACTCTCACCATTAATCCTGAGCACTGGATGGTTTGTTGTCCTTTTCATGAAGTTGATGATGATCTCTTTGGTCTTGCTTACATTCAGGTCAAAGTTGTTCCCCTCACACCAACTGATCACAGATGCCACTTCCTCTCTGTATGCCCTTTCATCCTCATTTGTGATGAGTCCCACAACTGTGGTGTCATCAGCAAACCTGACGATATTTTGATTTTGTTATACATTCCAACAAGTGGTCATTTCACTTGCATTGCAGATACATTCTTGCACTTTTACTTGTTTGATATACTAGCCGTTCTATTTTGAAGGCATGAGAATATCCATTCCCCTTCTGATGAATGATTCTTCTCTCAGCACTTAGGGCATTTCCCTGTAAATCAAGAAAGTGTGCATATTTATATTACTTATTTAAATATGTGGTGGAAGTCTTTGTTGGTATTTTTTGATTTCCTTATGGGTACTTATTAGTGACTGCAGATCAAATCAAAAAATGAGCTGACCTGTGGATGTGACACTTCAAGTTACAGTGTAGATTAGACTGGTGTGCAGACATCCTTATAAGTACAGCATTTTGCTGAAAAAATATTCTTTGGTAAGGTAATACCCTAAGGTAGGATCATGTAGTAAACGATCTTTAGTTGAATAATGTATATAATAAGAATGTATCTGTTATTTTCAGTAAAAAGAAATCCAAGAGAATCATGATAGTATTTCCAAGTTTCCAATCCCATCAGTGTTTTTTTTTTTTTTTTTACCAAGTACTATTTAGACTAAAGTGTACCATAAATTTGCATTTACATATGTCTGCTAACTGAACTGAATATGCTATCACGGCAGAAGAGTGACAGCTGAGTGGGCATGTTTATGCACTTGGCTGAAATATGTTTTCCTTAGATCGTCTTTTTCTAGGCTGGGATTGCCTTTGTTTGCACTGAGATGCCAAGACCTAGAAAGTTGACAGTGTTGCATTTAGAGGTTGGTGGGGTGGGGTAAAGCCCCCTCTCAGAAAACAAAAATGATATCCAAAAACTGTCAGTCACATTTTTGTAATTAATGTGGCTTTTGATGAAGTAGTTTTAGTTGACTATGATGATTCCTGTGGCATCTCTTTACCCAATATAAAATTATGAACTACTCTGAATTTGAACTGTCACCAGGATGGCAGAAGATTGTGTGAGTGAGACTAGGCTGTAGTTGTAGAGCAATATATGGAGATTTTTTTCAGGAAAATATACTTAATTTCCAAAGTTTGTGGCAGTAATGCATATTTTGAGGCTCAGTTTAATCTTCTGAATACATATTTACTGAAAGTTGCCTAAGCATTTAGTGTTCATCGTGTTTTAATGTTGCAATAACTCTTGGAATTTCCTGCCTTTGTGGAAGCCCAAGGTTGGCCGGAATGCTAGAAATGGTTGTACTTTCTCTCAAGTCTGGTGGATGCCCTCTCTTTTGATATCATGAAGTCAGGGGTATAAAGGGCCATCAGCCAGTGCTATTTCTTCAGTTCTTGGTTGCTGTCAGAGTCTAATGTATGAGTCTGTAAGTACTTTGGTTGTTCCAAACATCCCAGAGATAAAAATTGCTAAAGAACTGGATAATGCAGTTTTTGTCTCCAGCAACCCTCCAGTGCTTGAGATAGTCAATGAAGGTGAGGTGATGTTCATCGTGTTTCACTGCTGCAGTCATTACACTTGGGTTATCCTGCTGTCAAGCGGTCCCGCAGTCGGCCAGAGTTCCAAAGTCTTGGTCCGGCGTCGGTTTCTGTCGCTTCTTCCCTGATGTCAGTGCGCCAGGGGTATATAAGATGCAGCCAACGCCATTTTCTTCAGTCTTTCTTGCCGCGCGGTGCCTGAAGAAAAAGCAGTTTGCAAGTGCCGGTTGGCCAACTCCTGAGATTTTCAATTCGAATTTCAGAACCAAAGTCTTCAATAAAGCTAAGTATCCCATTGGGAAACTTTTTCTTGCCTTAGCCCGATGTCAGTAAAAGTTAACAATTGTATTTCTTATGGGAAGCAAATACCGCATAAGGATTTTCATTCTTACTGTATTCCATGCCTAGGCCCAGACCACAACATCACTAGTTGTCAGTTTTGTGCTAGATTTAACAAGCGCACTATTAAACGTCGGTTTGACTTTGCTCCCCATTACTTTGGCCGAAGGTTCAATTATACCATGCCGTCGGAACAACCGATGACCGGAATACACAAAAAACGCAAAGACAAGAATAAGGACAGGCATCCGAGGCCCAAAACTGACGATGAAGCCTCTTCTAGGCCAGTCGCCGGTTCTCAGTGAGGCGCTTTCACAGCCCCTGACACCCACTACCTCAGAGCCACAGGCCGCCTCGACTCCCACATGGAGATGTCTAGGCCTTTGGAAACTCAAGGTATTGGGCCTACGGAAACTAACCCCTCAAATGGATCCCGAGCCGCTGAGCAGGCATCTGCTTCTGAGGGTGTTTTCAGACCTTCAGAACTTACCATTAAATCTACAGCCAAGTCTAAAACTCCATTAAAGACAAAGAAGCAAGTACAGCATTCACCTAGACAGGCATCCCTGCCTAAAAAACAGATGCTTAAAATGGCCGAAGACTTAATTACTCTGATAAGGGGTTCCCATCCCCCTCCAGATAAAAGGCCTAGGCAGGATACAGACTATGATTCCTCTGACCAGGTTTCCATTTCTTCTGATTACTCTTCAGATTAGGGATACTTTTTATCCCCCCTATGAGGACTCTGATGCTGAAGAATCAATTCCTTCAGCCTCTCCTCCTGAGGATTACTCTTTTGGGGAAACTTTACATACCATGAGGGAGCATTTCCATTGGGAGGGCCAGGATTACTCAGAATCCAAGAAAAGGCTCAGAGACTTTCTTTTATTGCCTCAGCACAGGCCCCTTGCTATTCTGCCAGTGTTAGATATTGTGGATGATGTGTTCTCTGAATCCAGTTTAAATCCTGATTCTTTGTCCCCTGCTCCAGTTGAGCCAGACAGGTAATACAGAGTCTCTGACTCTCACAAATTTCTTTATAAAAACCCTGTTGCTGACCCGGAAACTATTTCCCAGGGTCCCAAAGGGGTAAAGGCTTCCACAGCTAAAAATCCAGTTCCCTCTGACAGGGATTCTAGAGCATTAGACAGATGGAGGAAGAAAGTTTACACTTCTGCAACTTTAGCAGTGAGGGCTTTAAATTGCCAGTTTCACATGCTTAAATACCAACAATATTTAATGTCTCTGTTAAAACAGAAAATACTTACAGGTTCAGAACATCCTGACTATAAGGAAATGCAGGATTTATTGCATGCAGCTGAACAAGTGGGAAAGCATACTCTGCAATGTGGTTTTGATTCATTAGAGGCTTCTTGTAGAGCAGCAGTTACAGGATCTGTGATACAAAGGCATGCTTGGTTAAAAGAACAAGGTTTACCTGATCATGTTAAGGCAAAATTATTGGATGCTCCTTTACAGCAGGATATTTTATTTGGTGTTAAGGCAGAAGAGGTATTAAAGAAAATGGAGGATAAGGCAAAATCTATGCAAACAGTGAAGGATTTCTTACAGGTACAGCCACCACGATTTAGCAGAAATTGGCCCTCCAAAAATTGGTCCTTTCCAGTCTCAGATAGACCACAAAGAGGCAGATGCAGATGCCCAAGAGGCAGATCTCAGCCCCAAGGCTCTTACAGACCACGACAGTGGGGTGCTTCAACCCCAAAAGGAGGGGAAGACAAGTCACAACCTTATAGGAAGCAGTCCTAATGACTTCCCCCTTCAAATGCCAAGCACTTACCTTTTGGAAGCTCCCTTAGGGTGAAAACTAGCACTTTTTTCACAAAATTGGCATATAATCACCCAAGACAAATGGGTTCTGAATATTGTGTCTCAAGGTTACAGGTTCCACTTTCACAATCTACCAAGGCTAAAAGGAATGCCAGACCTGCCACCAAATCAGTGGGCAGAGGCACAAAAACAAATTACAACCCTCATGGACATGAGAGCTATTCAAAAAGTGCCACAACAGGAACAAGGACAGGGATTTTACTCAAGACTTTTCCTGGTCCCCAGAAAGGACAACGCCTGGAGACCTATATTGGACCTTTCTACTCTAAATACTTACCTGGATGTTACGAAATTCAAAATGTTGACTCTTCAGCAGCTTTTTCCCATGCTGGGCAAGAAGGCTTGGCTTGTTACTTTGGACCCCAAAGAGGCATACCTGCATGTCCCTATCAGACAAAATTGCAGAAGATACCTCAGATTAATAGCTGGTTCAATGCATTACCAATTCTCTGCACTGCCCTTTGGCTTATCTACTGCGCCCCGGGTCTTCACAAAATGCCTGGCACCAGTAATTGCGTTTTGCAGACAAAAAGGAATTCAAATATATCCATACTTGGACGATTACCTTATTCAAGCAGAGAGCAAGGACATTTTTCTAAAGCATCTGGTGTTTGTAAAAAGATGGTTAATTTGCCTAGGGTACACAGTAAATGAAAAGAAGTCAAAACTAGTGCCCAAATAAGAGATAATATTCCTGGGTGCCAGCTTAAATACAACAGCCCAGATAGCTTATCTCACGCCAGAGAAGCAAAGACAACTGACTTGGTACTTTCAGTTGATGGCATCAAAAACCCAACTCCCTGCAAGAAAAATTCTGCAGGCCTTGGGGTTCATGGCATCCTGCATACTACTAATACCATATGCCAGACTGCATATGAGGAAATTACAATGGTTCAGTCCAAACCAAATACTATGCACGTGGGGGATGCAAGGCCCAACCAAGCTATGAAGAAACAAAGATGGCCAGCAAGGTTAACAGTCGAATATGCAGCCCAAGACCAGATAGTGAATAATCAGACTTTTGTTGTAAATAAAAAATAGACCGGTTTCGGCAAATTAATGCCTTCTTCAGTGTTGAACAAACAGTCGTTTGTTTGTTCAACACTGAAGAAGGTATTAATTTGCCGAAACCGGTCTGTTTTTTATTTACAATAAAAGTCTGATTATTCACTATCTGGTCTTGGGCTGCATATTCGACTGTTAACCTTGCTGGCCATCTTTGTTTCTTCGAAATTACAATGGTACCTAAAAAGTGTTTGGACTCAACACTGTCACAGTTTGGAAGCAGTAATACCACTTATTCCCTGCCTACAACAGGAGTTTCGATGGTGGGCACAGGCATGTCACCTCAACAAAGGACAGCCTTTCACTCTACCCACAGCCAGGCAGACACTAACAACAGATGCTTTGGGATTACGCCTGGGGAGCACACATGGCAGGAAAATGTATTTGGGGCAAGTGGGCCGCAGACCAAATGCATCTTCACATCAATCAAAAAGAGATGCTAGCTGTACAAAATGCCCTAACAGCTTTCGAGGACCTTCTGCATCCAGGACAACTATTACTAAAGACAGACAACACCACAGTTATGTGGTACATAAATAAGCAAGGGGGCACTCATTCTTATCCCCTCTGCAGACAAGCCATGACCTTGAGGAACACAGCTCTAACCTATCAAGTTCATCTGCAAGCACAATTCCTGCCAGGAAAGAAAAATACTCTGGCAGACGACTTAAGCAGAAACATCATGGATCCTCACGAGTGGAAATTAAATCCACAAATATTCAGCATGATAACACAAAAATGGGGGAGGCCAGACATAGATCTTTTTGCCTCCCCAATGAATTGCCAACTACAGAATTTCTGCACAAGGACTTACCACACACAAGCATGGAAAATGGATGCTCTCTCGTTCAGCTGGAAAAGTCTAAAAGTTTATGCCTTCCCACCACTGCCTCTCCTTTCAAAGGTACTCCTAAAAGCCAGACAAGAAAAGCCAAAAATTATACTGATTGCCCCAGACTGGCCACGCCACCACTGGTACCCAATCTTAAAGAACTTAGCTCAAGGCCCACCATGGATTTTACCTCAAATTCCGCATCTTCTGACTCAACAAGACAATCAGATCCTGCACAGCCAGCTCAAAACCTTAAACCTGGCTGCATGGCAGATTCCTTAGTCAAGCAGACAACACCTCTCTCTAAAGCTGTTATGGATGGAATTTTGGAGGCCAGGAGGCCTAGCACCAGGTAATCCTATTCAGAAAAGTGGAAGAGATTCTGTGCCTGGAACCAGGCTCAAAGCTTTGACCCTCTTGTCCCAAATATTCCTCAGATATTACAATACTTAACCGAGATGCTGGACAAAGGCCGATTCTTTTCATCCATTAAGATCCACTCCTCTGCCATCTCAGCTCATTACAACACAGATCCTCCTATTTTCTCTCATCCATTGCTAAAACAGTACCTCAGAGGGGCTAAAAACATAAGACCGCCCCAGAGAGCACCAACACCAACTTGGGACCTCAATTTTGTCTTGGAAAAACTAACTTTACCTCCTTTTAAGCCAGACATTTCAGCAGAATTAAAATATGCGTCATGGAAAACTGCTCTGCTTCTGGCAGTAACCTCAGCATGAAGAGTCTCAGAGTTACAGGCACTAATGGCAGTGGAGCCTTTCATCATTTTTCACCAAGACAGGGTTTCTTTAAGAACAAATTAATTTATGCCAAAGGTGGTCTACAGTGTGGCTCTTAACCAAACTATTCACTTGCCAACTTTTTATCCAAATCCCCAGAATAAAGGGGAGCGACTTCTGCCATACACAGACAGCTACGTTTCTACTTGGACAAAACAAAAGCTTTCAGGAAAACTGAGCAATTGTTTGTAGCATATGCTGCAGGATCACAGGGAAAGGCTATTTCAAAGCAGACCATTTCAAAGTGGATAGGACACTGTATCCGTTTCTGCTACACACAGCATGGGAAAACTGTACCTAGCAACATTAGGCCACATTCCACCAGGGCAACAGCCACTTCAACTGCCTACCTTAGAGGAGTACCTACCAAAGATATCCTGGAAGCTGCAACTTGGAATTCAGTTGCACACCTTTACCAAACATTATCACTTGCCTCTTTATTCTAAATCCAGAGCTGGCTTTGCCACTGCAGTGTTGCTGGGCCTCATAGCCACCCCAAATCCTCTATAGAACTAGCCATCCTACCTCAGCTTTGGAATTCAACCCAAGTGTAATGACTGCAACAGTGAAACACGATGAACATAGTACAGTTTTGTACCTACCACAAATGTAGATGTTCGAGTGTATTCACTGCTGCAGTCCAGGTTACCCTCCCTCCATCCCCTCTTTCTTAGCTGGGACTTATCTATACCTTTCTACCCTATACTACCTATGTGGTGTATTTGCTGGTAACTGAAGGTTTTGGTTTTACTTTTTATGTATGTTTTATTAGCAATATGTATTGCCTACCTATTTGGGGGCACCTGACATCTGGGGCAAGAAAAACTGAAGAAAATGGCGTCGGCTGCATCTTATATACCCCTGGCGCACTAACGTCAGGGAAGAAGTGACAGCAACCGACGCCGGGCCAAGACTTTGGAACTCTGGCCGACTGTGGGACTGCCTGACGGCAGGATAACTTAAGTGTAATGACTGCAGCAGTGAATACACTTGAACATCTAAATTTATGGTAGGTACAAAACTGTACTTTTTCACAGCCCTCCGTGATGACCACACAAGCTGCTGAGGCCAGTGGAGAGATCCCTTGGTGGCTCCACACAAATGAACCTGGAGGATAGGTGCCTTTTCTTTCCCATGGACAGGTCTAAATCTTTCTTTCCTCCCCTTCCCCTCATCTGCAGGTACTACAGTATGTCAGGGAGGATGAACAAAGGTTGATCTAATATCTCCCCCCTTGGCCCAGACACCACTGGTTCTTTGTTCCCTGTACCATGACCAAGGAAGAGCTTTGGGCATTGCCTTTAAAAAGGGACCTTCTCTCTTAGAAAAACTGATCCAGTGTACATCCTCACTGGACATGCTCAAGGTGACATGGTAGATGATATGATACTTAGATCTTTCATTTACCCCCCTCTCACCCCCTAGAGGCCCCGTCTCTATACTGGAAGAATGCAAAGTTCCTGTAATCACGGCTGCACAGGTATAAAACTCACTCTCCAAAGCCAAGAACACAGCATCCATGAGACTTGACAATATCCCAGGCTGTGTTCTACACGAACTACAGAATGAACTGGCACCCTACCTAAGTACCATATTCAATCATAGCCTCACCTCAGGCTTTGTGCCAACTGAATGGCGAACCGAGACGGTTATCCCACTCCACAAAGGGAGAGCCACAACGGACCCTGGGAACTACCGACCCATTAGCCTAACGAGCCTGGTCTGCAAGGCCATGGAACGTATCATCATGGAAGTCATAAATAAAGACATTGGTAATCTCCAAACTCTGGATCCTACCCAGTTCGGGTTTGTAAAAGGCAGATCATGTCTCCTAAACAAGATTGACTTCTTTGAAGCAGTCACCAAAGCCATAGATGAGGGTAAGGTTGTTCTCACAGCTTATCTAGATCTCGCCAAGGCTTTCGACACCATCCCCCACTCTGGAATTATAGATAAGCTCACTAAACTAGGTATAAATCCCTATGTCACAAGATAGGTTGCCAACTGGCTCACGGACAGAACCCACACTGTGAAAGTAGCAGACTCCAAATCCGACTTCAGACCAGTGACAAGTGGAGTACCACAGGGTTCAGTCCTGGGTCCTCTCCTGTTTGTTATCTACTTCTCTGAAGTACAGCCTAACACAGAAGGTCTTTGGCTAACAAAGTTTGCAGATGACTGCAAACTAGGAGCCATAATCGAAATTCCTAACAATGTGGACATACTACAAAAGGGCCTCACTGAGACAGATGCCTGGTCTCAAAGCCATGGCCCCAAGCTCAGTGCCAAAAAGTGTATTGTCATCCCCTTTGGTAAAAACTCTGTACCCATGAACTACCACATAAGTGGTAGTCTACTTAATGCCGAAAGTGTGATAAGAGACCTTGGGACATAGGTGGACAGTAATCTCTACTTTGATAATCACATTGCCACAGTGGTCAGGAAATCCTTCTACGTGGCCCACTTCATCACAAAAGGTTTTTCATCCAGAAAAAAAGAGGTCATTGTTCCCCTCTACTCATCACTCATTAGACCCATTATAGAGTACAATGCCCCTTTTGGTATGTACCTCACAAGACATCTACAACAACTGGAGATGCCACAGAAGTACCTCACAAAGAGGATTACTGGCCTCAAACAGATGCCCTACGCAGACCGTCTAAAAAAACCTCCAGCTTTACTCTGTCGCATATTGCCTACTCAGAGGCGATCTCTGCCTAACATACAAAGCTATATCAAACCCAGAGCTGTTGGAAATGCTCCACTTAAAGAACTCCAATAGGCAAGTCAGGACTACCCTCAGTCTAAAAAGAGACTCCGGGAATTCCTAGATCTTCCGCAACACAGACCCTTGGTCATCCTCCAAGTCCTGGATGTGGTGGATGATGTTTTCTTTGAATCCAGCTTGACTCCTGATTCCCTACCTCCTGCTCCCAGAAAACCAGACAGGTACTACAGAGTCCCTGACTCACACAAATATCTTTTTAAAAATCCAACAGCTGACCCTGAGGTAATTTCTCAAGGGCCACAAGGGATTAAAGCAACCTCTGCTAAGAATCCCATCCCCTCAGACAGGGATTCCCGAGCATTGGACAGATGGGGTAAAAAAGGATACACCTCAGCTACTCTTGCTATCAGGGCACTAAATTGTCAGTTTCTTATGCTTAAATATCAGCAACATACCTTGGAACTCCTTAAACAAAGAAATGTCTTCCTTTCCTGCTTGGGCAGAATCTAAAGCTTTACAATACTTAATGCATTCTGCAAGTCAAGTAACTAAATACACTTTGCATTCTGGTTTTGATGCCCTAGAAGCTTCTTGCAGGGCAGCAGTCACTGGATCTGTCATTAGAAGGTATGCATGGCTTAAGGAACAACCCCTGCCAGACCATGTCAGATCTAAATTGTTGGCTACCCCCTTGCACAAAGATAACTTATTTGGCACTAAGGCAGATGAGGTCTTAAAAAAGATGGAAGAAAAAGCGAAATCTATGCAAACAATTAAAGATTTCTTACAGGTCCAGCCCCCTAGGTTCAGCAGGCATTTTTCCTCCAAGCACTGGTCCTTTCCTACTCCGAGTAAACAGGCCCAGCCTAGACCCCGTGGAAACAGATCCCCAGACAGCAGACCCAGGGAATGCAAAGATCTAAGCAGTGGACTACCTGCACCTCAAAACCAGGGAGTTCTAAGCCACCCCCTTATGGGAAGAACTCACAATGGCTCACCTCCTCCCGACATCCCCTCTGCCCACCTTCACTTACCCCTAGGAGGAAAACTCTCCTTTCACTCAAGCACTGGGGCTACCATTACCAAGGACCAATGGGTTCAGGGATACAAATTCTCCTTCCACTTCCACACCTTTCCAACCCCAAAAGGGTTCCCAGATCTACCACCAAATCACTGGGCAGAGGCTCAAAAGCAAATCCATTCCCTGCTCTCTTTGAGGGCAGTAGAGCATGTTCCTGCAGAACAGATAGGTCAAGGCTTCTACTCCAGACTTTTTCTGGTGCCCAGAAAAGAGGGCACCTGACACCCTGTCCTCAATCTGTCCATTCTAAACACCTTCCTGGTGATCCCAAAATTCAAAATGCTCACCCTCCAGCTGCTGCTACCCATGCTGTCCAATGACGCTTGGCTAGCACCCTGGATCTAAAAGAGGCCTACCTCCACATTCCTGTCAGGGAGTCATACAGAAATATCTCTGCTTCAGTGCAGGATTTCAACAAGTTCAGTTCTCTGCGCTTCCCTTTGGCTTATCTACTGCTACCAGACTTTTCACAAAAGGCCTGACTCCAGTCATTGCCTTTTGCAGACAAAGAAATATTCAAATTTACGCCTACTTATTCCGGCAGACAGCCAAGAAAAGCTGCTCAAGCACCTGGCCTTTGTAAAGAGCCTACTAACCTCCCTAGAGTACACAATCAATGAAAAGAAATCAAAACAGGATAATCTTCTGGGAGCAAGTGTGGACACAGCATCCCAGATGACATACCTTACACTAGAGAAACAAATTTTCCTGTCAGCCTACTTCTGTCAACTGGCCACCAGGTCCCAGCTTTCTGCAAGGAAAATCCTGAAAGCTCTGGGGTTCATGGTATCTTGCATACCCCATATGCCAGACTGCATATGAGGAAACCTCAGTGGTACCTAAAAAGCCTTTGGTGTCAACACTCTCAAGACCTGGAAACTCTTCTACCTGTAATTCTTTGCCTCAGAAAGGAATTTCTTTGGTGGGCAACAGCATGTTCCCACAACAAGGGACTGCCCTTCTCCCCACACCCTGCCACCCAGACCCTCACCACAGACGCATCCGACTACACTTGAGGTGCAGACCTGAATGGCAGGTGCATACAGGGCCAATGGAGCCCACAGCAAATCCCCCTGCACATCAATCAAAAAGAGATTATGGCTGTGCAGCACGTCTTGATAGCTTTCAATCCCCTTCTCTCTCCAGGGGTTCTCCTGATCAAAACAGACAACACCACTGTGATGTGGTACATCAACAAGCATGGAGGGACTCACTCCTACCCTCTATGCAGGCTGGCCATGACCCTTTGGCTCATAGCCTCTTCCATGCAACTACATCTGTTAGCACAATACCTACCAGGCTCTCTCAACTCCCTGGCCTGGACCCACATGAGTGGCAGCTCAACAGAAGTACCTTCACCCTAATAACTCAGAAATGGAGAACCCTGAATGTCGACCTCTTTGTCTCTCACACCAACTACTTGGGCGGCACAGTGGTGCAGCGGTTAACATTGTCGCCTCACAGCAAGAGTTTCTCCGGTTCGATTCTCGGCTGGGGTGCCTTCTGTGTGGAGTTTGCATGTTCTCCCTGTGTTTGCGTGGGTTTCCTCCGGGTACTCTGGTTTCCTCCCACATTCCAAAGATATGCATCTGGAGCGTTTCTCCCTGGGCCTCCGCTGAAAACAGGCTCTGTGGAACCTAGTTGGACATTCCCGGTCAACAAATATTAAATAAATAAAAAATAAATAAAACTATCAGCACAGCAAATTCTACACCAGGGAGCATCAGTCCATGGGTTGGAAAGTGGATGCCCTGTCCTTCCCCTGGTCAACCTCTCGGTCTATGCCTTTCCTCCCCTACCTCTCATCCCCAGGGTACTGCTCAAAGTAAGGGAGTAAAAACCAAAGACCATTCTTATAGCTCCAGACTGGCCCTAACAGCACTGGTATCCCTTGCTGCGCAGCCTGTCCTCGCTGCCTCCATGGCATCTTCCTCAGATTCCAAACTTCCTAACCCAGAGGGAAGGGGAATCCATGCATCCCCAATTGCAAACACTCAATTTGGCAACTTAGCTTATTCCCTAAGCCCAAACCAATCTGCCATCCTCAGTAAACAGGTTCTGGATGTTATGCGTGAGGCCAGACGCTGTAGCACCACAAAGTCTTATGCAGATAAATGGGAAAGGTTTTGCACCTGGGTCCAGGTTAAGGGGGCCAATATGGCACAACCCTCCATCTATCTCATCCTGGATTACTTAGCTGACCTACTACACAGTGGTCTTTCTCCTCTATAAAAATTCATGCTTCTGCTATTTCTGCTCATTTTCCCACTGTGCAGCCCCTTTTCTCACACCCTTTGATCAAACAGTTCCTCAGAGGGGTTAGCAGCTTGAGTCCCCCCAGAAGGACACCAACATCAGCTTGGGACCTTAACTTTGTCTTGGAAAAGCTCACCCTGCCTCCTTCCGAACCAGCTTCTTCTGCAGAGCCAAAATGTCTTCAGCCAGAAGAGTTCTGAGCTGCAAGCACTCATGGCTGTGAAACCCTTCATCATCTTCCATGCAGACCAGGTATCCCTCAGAGCTAACCCTTCCTTCATGCCCAAGGTGGTGTCTGGTGTGGCTCTCAACCAATCCATTCATTTGTCCACCTTCTTTCCTCATCCCCAGAATAAGGGGGAAGAGATTCTTCACTCTCTAGATGTGCACAGATAGCTCAGATACTATCTGGACAGGACTAAATCCTTCAGAAAGTCTGATTAATTGCTGGTTAGCTTTGCTGCAGGGGCAGAAGTCAAAACCATCTCCAAGCAAGCCATTTCCAAATGGATAACACACTGCATCCATTTCTGCTACAAACAGCATAGTAAGCCTCTCCCCAAGGGGGTCAGGACACACTCCACCAGAGCAGCCTCCACCTCTGCAGCTTTCCACAGAGGAGTCCGCACCAGGGACATCCTGGAGGCTGCCACCTGGACATCTGTTCACACTTTTACCAAGCCATTACCACCTGCCTCTCTTCTCCAAATTCAGGGCAGGGTTTGCCTTTACAGTCAGGCAGGGCATCCTGGTCAGCCCCTAGCTTCCTTGAGTGCCTCCACCCATTTCCTCAGCTTTGGGAATCTACCCAAACCTTTTATTACCATTCTTCCATGTTCTCCTTTCCTTACAAGGGACATATTGCTATTTATTTTGCACTGGTGGGGTTCTTCCTCCAGACTGACAGATTAGTGTAAGAAAAACTGATGTAATGGTGTTGGTTTCAACTGGCATGAAGAATAGAGTCACTGGTATTCTGGCCAGCCCGAGGGCTACCCTGTCATGGATAACCCAAAATCTGGAAAGGTCGTGCTTCTGGGTATCCAAAAGAGATTGGGACTCTGGTCAACGGACAAGAAAGACTGGAAGAAATGTCTCTGTTCAGTGACCATTTATACCCCAGTGCTCTGATGATGGAAGGAAGGGCATCCACCAGCCTGTGGGAAGGGAAAAGCCTCTAGTATTCAGCTGGCCTGGGGCTTCCACAAAGCAAGAAATCCAAAGAGTAATTAAACGGTTCAATATCTATACAACTGTACTTTCTGCAGTAATGTTAACTTTTCTGGTGTCCTTTTGTCAAGTTATGCATCATCTGTTGCTGCATTTAGAGTATACTAGTTTAACTGTTATGCTGCACCTCTCAGATGTCACACGTTATGAGGTACATAAATCGTTTTTTTCTTGGCAAGGTGAGGGCATTATTCAGCACCACTTAGGACAACATTTAGAAGCATCTTCTTCTTTCGTCTTTTCCTGGTTAGGGGTTCACCGTAGTGGATCACCTGTCTGCTCATGATTGGCAGTGGAGGTTTTTATGGTGTTGAGTTGCCAGCCCGGCGCCCAATTTTCCACAGAAGGCATACACACGCACACACTCATGCCTAGGGCCAATTTAGAGTGTCCAATCCACCTACAGCATGTCTTTGGGATGTGGGAGGAAACCGGAGCATCCGGAGAAAACCCACGCAACTACAAGGAGGACATGCAGACTCCGCACAGAAGGCTCCCCAGCCGAGGATCAAACCGGAGAACCTCTTGCTTTGAGGCGGCAATGCTAACTGCTGCACCACCGGGGCCACCCAGAATAGCATTTGGAAGCATATTCATAGGTTCATAGGTTGATACTAGGCTATCTGCCCTAGGGCATTTATAAGCCTAGCCAGTGTGTGTTTGGCTTTCGCCACCCTTTTAGATTAGTTGACAGTGCCTCTGTATAGTAGGTCACAGAAGGTAGCCCTTTTACGGTCAGTTTACTGTACCTCTGTCCAGCAGGGACACAGAAGAGATCCCAGGGGTAAACATAACGATCTCCCATCCACTCATCAAGATTTCTCTTGAAGAGGGTCAGTGAGGGGCTTTCCCTAACATGGATTGGGATTTTGTTCCAGAGTGAGGGGAGCCTCTGGGATATGAATCTGTCCCTCCAGCATGTCCTATTTATTTCTGTGCTGAGGTTCAAGTCCCTGGTGCGTGTAGCTCTAAGTGATTTGGATTTCCTGAGGTGGAGCATGTCCATTAATTCTGGGTTGGACATGGCTTTATACGTCAGACACAGATCGCCTCTGAGTAGGCGGTACGCAACTGAATAGAGCTTGAGTTTCTTTAGCCGAACTGCATAGGGCATCTGTTTGAGTCCCTTGATCCTCTTGGTGAAGTACTTTTGGGGTCTTTCCAGTTGCTGCAGGTGTCGGGTAAGGTACATCCCAAATGGGGCATTGTATTCAATTATGGGCCTGATAAGTGATGAGTAAAGAGGCACCATGACCTCTCATGATCTAGATGTGAACCCTTTCATGATAAGGTGGGCTATATAGAAGGTCTTTCTAACCACTTTGGCAACGTGATTGTCAATGGAGAAATTGCTATCTACTTGGGTCCCCAAGTCCCTAATTACTTCTTCCGTACTTAATGGATTACCACCTATGTGGTAATTTGTGGGCACTTTGTTTTTCCCGAAGGGGATGACTATGCACTTTTTGGCATTTAGCTTTAGGCCATGGCTCTGGCACCAGTAATCCGTCTCTGTGAGACCCTTTTGGAGATGCTTGTGTCAGCCGGAGAGTCGATTATGGCACCCAGTTGGCAGTCATCTGCAAACTTGGTCAGCCATAGTCCACCCATGTTAGCCTGTACCTCGGAGAAATATATACCAAACAAGAGAGGTCCCAGGACTGAGCCTTGTGGGACGCCACTTGTAACTGGTTTAGAGTCTGACATGGCACCTGCTATTCTGACCATGTGGGTTCTATCCCTGAGCCAGTTTGCAACCCATCTTGTGACATAGGGGTTGATATTTAAGCTGGTGAGCTTATTTATGATGCCCGAGTGGGGTATTGTGTCGAGGGGTTTTGCGAGGTCCAGGTAGGCTGTGTGGACTACCTTCCCTTCATCTATGGCTTTGGTAACTGTTTCAAAGAAGTCGACCAGGTTCAAGAGGCAAGATCTGCCCTTACAAAGCCGAATTGGGTAGGATCCAGTGTCTGAAGGTTCCCAAAGTCTTTGTTTATGATTTCCATGATGATAAGCTCCATAGCTTTGCAAACCAGGCTAGTCAGGCTTATTGGGTGATAGTTTCCAGGGTCCGTTGTGGCACCACCTTTGTGGAGCGGGACCACTGTTGCTGTACGCCATTCCTTGGGTACATATCCTGTAGTAAGGCTGAGATTGAACAGTGACTTTATATGAGGGTTTAGTTCTTCTTGGAGCTCGCATAAGATGCAGTCCAGGACACCGTCTGGTCCCATTGATGCTGTGTTTTTTGCTTTGGAGAGGGCAGCTCTCACCTGTGCATCTGTGATCTCAGGAAGGCTACACTCTGTTGGGATAGACATTTGCTCTTTTGGGGGGAAGGGGGGGAGAAGTTTGCACAGAACCTTTCTGCCAGGATGTTGGCAATGTCTGTGGGTTCAGTGTATTTTTTGTCATTTTGCACGAACTCAGAGCATATCTGGGAGTTGCCTCCCAGGTTCCTGACATAACTAAAGAAGGCCTTGTGATTATCTTTAGTGTCTTGTGCAATTTTTCTTTCAAAGCTGGCCTTAGATGATTTTATGAGGGATTGTAGTTTCTTGCTAGTACTGATCAGACGCCTTCCCTTTTTGGGATTTTGCTCTATCATGTAGTAGCTTTCTCCTTCTGTTGTATAGCTTATTTATGGCCGGGGTCCACCAGACAGGTCTCCTGCCTTTGGAGGAGTGAGTCTTGGTTTTATTTGGGATAGCATGCTCCATGCATTCCTGTAGGTGTCCATAGAATGCTTTTGTAAAGGATTCTGCATTTTGAGCCGTATTTTCCACTGGCCCGGGGGCTTTGAAGGATTCCACCTCGGTTTTGAGAAGTGTGAAGTTTGCTTTTGAGAAGTTCTTCACAGTGGTTTCCTTGGCTGGGGGTGGGGACGGAATATGGATGTCCACTGAGATTAGTTTATGGTATGATCTTACCAATGAGTGGTATACCTCTGGTGTGGGACATAGAGACCCCATGTTGGTGATGACCAGATCCAGTATGTTTTCCCCTCTTGTGGGAATGGTGACCAGTTGTTCCATAGCATTTGAGTTTATAAATTCTAGGAACCGTTGGGCGAGGGTGTTTGGGCTTGAGTAGTTTTCCCAATCAATGTTTGGATAGTTGAAGTCACCCAATATAATGGTGTTTGGAGAGACCTTCATATTCTCCAGTGTTCTCAGGAAAGCTGAGTGGGTTTCCTGTGTTTGGGAGGGTGGTCTTTAGCAGGCTACAAACTGAAAGGCAGTTTTGCCCACTGTTAGTTGCACATGGATGGTCTCCGATGCTTCGTGCAGTGCCACTATCCTGGAGGTGTGGGTATCTTTGATAAATATGGATACTCCCCCTCCTTTTCTGGTTTGGTCTGAGTTTTGGGGCCGAAAAGCATGGTATGATGTATAACCTGTTAGTGCTGGGGTGCTCTCGGGAGCCTTGAACCAGGTTTCTGTTATTGCACAGATTATCGATATTCCCCATAATGAGGAGAGTCTCGAGTGCGTGCATCTTGAGGTTTAGATTTCTGGCGTTGAACAGCATTACCCTTAGTTTTTTTTTTCTTTGTGTTGTCTACGGAGGTGGGTTTGTCTTTTGAGCCTTGCCTAAAAAAGGCACTATGGGGGAGGCAAGAGCCTTTTCCAGTATTCGAAAACCCAGGGGTGACAGGTGCAAGCCGTCCCTAGCGAAGCAACATGGCTTGTCGAGCATGTCATCCCAGGCTGACAGACACTGTATCCCCTTTGAATGACACCAATACTTTAGCCAGTTGTTAAAATTCATCATTTTGTCTTTATACTGTGGCATCGTTCTTGGTGAGGGCAAGATGCTACTCAAGGTCAGGGTCATACCGGCCTGATCAGAGAGCTCCTCTATGTCTCTTTTCATGTAGTCCAGGGAGGTATGTCTCAGGTCATTCACAGCAGCATGGACAATGACGTAGTCATATTTGTATTTGCTTTGGAGTGACCTAAGTGCTTGTGTTATGTGGTGGATCCTGGCACCCGACAGGCAGCTTACAGTGACCTTCTCCTTGTTCAGTCTGGTGAGTGGGACGTCAGTGTGTCTGACAATAGAGTCACCTGTTACAAGTGTATTAGGTGTGTTGTTTAGCCTTAAGGGCTGTGACTGTGTGGCACACTGACTTTGTGAGCTGTGTGCTACGTGGGTATTGTTTCGTGGTAGGGGTTGCTTGGATGTCTGCTTTGGAGATCTCTGCTGCTTAGGCAGATTTTTATTTAGAGTCTCCGAGTATGTTTTTGTGTGTTTATGTGTTTGGTTTTCTGATGCGATAGGTCTATGTGATACTGGATTTGTGGTGTGTGTTGTTACCTTCTCCTCCTGACTGGCTGTGCCAGTACTGAGTTGAGAGAGCTCAGCCTCCAGTTTGGCTATATAGTTGCATCTCTCACAAATATTTGAGCTTGTTGGGAGGAGGAGAGGGTGGTCTGTAGAAATAAGACAGTTGTAACATTGCCTCAAGATTCCCAGATTCACCAGCTGGACTGGAGAGTAAACCCGAAACTGACTTTTGGACATGCCTGAATAATATAGGGAACTACTTATTGACTGATCAGAAAGAACCAATAGAGAGCAAGTACTTAAAAGGAGTATAAGAGGGTGTACTGCTTAAGTTTATTAGTATTTACCTATGAGATTACTTATACGAGCAAGTGCAGTGATTTAGAATGAAAATAGAGTGCTTATTTTGAGATTTAGAGCAGACTTTATGGAGCCGGGAATAGTTTAAACCTATTTAAGCGGTGCTGCCCAACGCTGCTCTGTGCGCAAGACCGCTCAAAAAGAGTGTTGCAGGGTTTTAAGAGAGAGAGATCAAGGAGTTTGGAATTGACCCAAAATGGCCAGTAAAACTACAGATGTTATGTGGTCCTATCTCGCCTACATTCCTTACTCTCAGGTTCGGAGCCGAGAATCTGCTCCAGCTCGGCCAAATTTCTCTAGCACGAAGTCTCTAATTGGCTGGGCTAACCCGGTATCCCAGGATGCACCTCGCCCTAGCTCCAGATCTCGTTTGCCGTTCGTACAGTTAGGACGTGGTCTCGCTTGGCTGTGGCTAAGTACCCTTTTAGAATACTTTTAGTATTTTAGCAGTCTTCCTTTTGACAATAGCTATTTTGATAGCTAACTTTGTACCTGAATAGTTGTTGCGTGAGGTTTTGAGAGTTTAGTGTTTTGTGGTATCCCTACTGTTTTCGCGGGCTAGGCCCGTTTAAGTTAGAGGACCTAGTCCTCTCCAGTGTGTTCCGTTGTTGTGTTGTGCTGTTGCGTTAGTGGTTAACTCCCTTTTAGGAAGCGTTTAATTTAGAGTTTCCTTGTCCATTTAAGTGCTTGTTGGTCTTCCTGCCCTCCTTTTGTGTTTGACTCTGTCAGTTGTGTGTGGAGCGGTTGCTTGCCATGTTGAAAGAACTAAAGGAACATAAACCCTCTGGGTTTAAGAAGTGTACAAAATGTGGCTATAAAATGTCCATTACAGATGGGCACTCTATCTGTGTTTATTGTCTTGGTGCTATTCACTTGCAAGAGTCCTGCAGTTTCTGTCAAGTTTTTAGCCCTAGGGTACTGCAGGAACGTAGAAATAAACTGATTTTGAAGGGTCTGATCAAGCCCTCCTTTGAGGAGGCCTTGGAGTCATCTCTGCCTTCTAGTACCAAGTCTAAGCCTCCTAAGGCCAAGAAAAGATCTCCGGCTCCATCTGCTTCTTCGGAGCCATCGGAGAAGGTTTGTAAATTGGATACTTCCTCCTCGACTCCACTGTCCTCTGGGCCAAAGGAGACGGTCTCGGAAATGGATAATACATCCTCGGCTCCACTGTCCTCGGGGCCGAAGGAGAAGGACTAGGAAATGGATACTACCTCCTCGGCTCCATTGTCCTCAGGGCCGCAGGAGGTATCTGTTGTACTGGAGTCGACCTCGGCTCCAATACTTTTGGAACCTCTTCGGAGCAGGTCACCCAGTGTCAGACATGAGTCTCCAGTCGAGAGATCTAGATCTCCTTCTATTTCTTCCAAATCCTCTAGGCTGTCTGATTTGGATGTGGATAGGGTGGTCCAGAGGCTCCTACAGTCGCTGGTGTTAGCAAAACTGTTTTCGGCTCCAACCCAGTCGGCTCCGGAGCCGGTTCCCATTCTTGTACCATGATTCCTCCTCCGAACACCCATGTGTCATCGGAGCCGGATATTCTGGTGTCGGCTCCGATACCCCAGGTGAGTCTATCGGAGCCGGCTTCGGCTCCAACCAGGTCGGCTCCGTCCTCTGGTTTCGGCACTTGGGTTTCCTCAGTCGGACCCGAGGGGGATACCTCGGGACTCCTGTCAGTTCCGAGCCTCCCTCTCGGTGCTTCGGCTCGGGGAATCTTGACTCTGGTCATGGTCTCGGAGACTGGTCGGTCCTCAGACTCGGGGGGACCGGCCTTCGATGCCATGAGGAGCGCTCTGGCCAGGTCGTCAGGTACATCACCTGGATCGGTCACTCCGTCCCCTTACTTCCCGGCTAGAGCCTCTGATGCCCCCCCTCTCCATGGACGGCGGAGCCCGAAGGTCTGGGGATACCCCCTTGAGCGGCCTCTTACTTTCTGAGGGCCCCTCATAGTCGGTGCCTGAGGAGCCTCCCAGTAAGAAGTCATGCAAGAGGAAGCACATCGACTCCCAGGACAAGTCACTCACTTCCGATACCGACCTCGAGGAATCAGAGGGTTCCCTCAAGTCATCCTCCAATGATGTCTCTTTCTCCGACATCCTGGAGATTTTGAGACAGAGAGGCGACTGGCCCTCCAAGACCCCTACTGAGGAGGAGTCGGTATTCCTCAAGGCCTTCGGAGCTCAACCCTCCATCTCCTGGGTGTCTCCACCCTTCGACAAACTCCTGTACTTGATTTGTCGAAGGGTGTGGGAGAACCCTGATTCCGTGGAACCGGTGCCCAGATGTCCAAACAAGTTCCAGTCTGCTCCCCCGGGCAAAGAGTTCCTTACCAAAGGGGTTTCGGTAGATGCCTTGGTGGTGGCAGCAGCCACTCAGCAGAAAGTTGCAGAGGCTTCTTCTTCAGTCCACCCTCCTAACAAGGAGTCTAGGAGTATGGACCATTATGGGAATCGTACCCTGTCTTCGGCGACCTTTACCTTACGGTCATTGAATTACCTCTGTCATTTCACTCTGCTCCAAAGAGATCTCCTGAAGGAGCTAGGAGATACTGACTGGTAAAATGCCTGAGGCGGTAGCGCAGACTACCACCCAGTTGTCTACCCTAGGGTCCATTGTCAACTCATCTATGAGGCTCATATCTTATGCAGCTGAAGGGGCGAGTAGGGCAGCTAGCTCAGGCGTAGCTCTCAGAAGGCAAGCCTGGATGTGCCTGTGTCATTTCACGGAGTCCTTTAAGTCTTCCTTCACTGTCGCCCCCTTTGATGGGTCCTTTCTCTTCGGACCCAAAGTGAAAGACACCCTCACCAGATGCGAACAGGAGGGAAAGACCCTATCTGCTATAGGGGCCCGTTTTTCTCTCCCTTCTAGGCCTTATCCCAAGGCTCAGGGAAGAGGGAAGATGTGGTTCAAAAAGTTTCAGAGGTCTTTTCCCGCAGCTCAAGGTGAGTCCCCCTCCAGAGGCAGGGGGGGGGGGTTATTCCGGAAGATGCCGTCCTAGAGGCAGAGGAGGCCCCCGCATCTCCTTTCGCGGTTCTTCCTTCCAGCGTTCCTGAGGGTGTTGCCCAACTGTGCTATTCCGGAGTCAGTCGGGGGCCGAATTTCGTTGCATCCAGAAGCCTGGGAAAGCATCACCCAGGATCGTTGGGTGCTCCGAATAGTTACCGGAGGTTACACTATTCCCTTTGCGTCGACACCCCCTCCAGTCAGAAGGATCCCGGACGTCCCACCCAGTCAGCGGGATCAAGCAGCACTAGAAGTTGCAAAGCTGCTAGAAAAAGGAGTCATCCAACCAGTCCCCTCAGACCATGTCGGATCAGGAACTTACGACTCTTTTTGGTGCCGAAAAGGACAGGGGACCTGAGACCCATTCTGGATCTCAGTCAATTAAATCGCTACGTTCTGAAGTCCAAGTTCCGAATGGTCACACTTCAGTCCATTTTTCCACTGCTGGAGAAAGGAGTATGGATGTGCTCCATCGATCTCAAGGATGCCTACTAACCACATGAAAATGGAGAAGGCATCCAGGAGTCATTTACGCTTCCGGCTAGGAGCCAGTCACTTCCAGTTTCGTGCCCTGCCCTTTGGTCTCACCACAGCCCCCAGGGTGTTTACCAAGTGTTTGGCAGTGGTGACAGCTCACCTGAGACGTCTAGGATTCCAGGTGTTTCCGTATCTGGATGACTGGCTTCTCACTGCCCCCACCAGGCATTTGCTCATTCAAGTCAGGGAGACGACCATCTCACTTTGCCAACATGTAGGAATTACTTTGAACTGGGAAAAGTCTGCCTTGCAGCCCACACAGCGTGTTGTTTTTATAGGTGCACAGCTAGACTCTATTCAAATGCACGCCTTTCTGCCACAGGACAGGACAAGAGTGTTGCAATCTCAGATCCACGCACTGTTGCCCCTCAGAAAAGTTCAGGCCAGGTTAGTTCTTCAGCTCTTGGGATCCATGGCCTCCACCATCATGCTGGTACCTCTGGCCAGGTTACACATGCGGATCCTACAGTGGCTCATGTCGGTTCAGTGGTCCTTTCAAAAGCTTCCTCTTTCCCACTTGATACTTCTCACGGAGCGATAAAAACAGGGCCTCCTCTGGTGGCTACGCTCCTCCAATCTGGACAGAGGAAGGAGCTTGGTTCCTATGTCTCCAGTGGCCACGGTAACCACGGACGCCTCCCAGATGGGGGGGGCATTATCTAGGCAGGACGGTCCAAGGCACCTGGCAAGATCACGAGGTACACTTGCACATCAATGTTCTGGAGATGAGAGCGGTATTTCTGGTGTTGCAAGCACTCCAGGACTCTCTACCTCTGGGAACGATTGCAATTCACTCGGACAACATGTCCATAGTGTGGTACCTGAACAAGCAGGAGGGAATCAAATCTTATCCCCTCTGCAGAGAGGCCATGTGAGTGTGGTAGTGGGCAGTGTCTTCCCAACGGTTTCTAGTGGCAACGCACAATCCGGAGAAGTCCAACGTGATAGCGGACAGGCTAAGCAGAGTTATTCTGATGCCTCACGAGTGGTCTCTGAACAACCGAGTGGCATTTCAGATCTCCAAAAGGTGGGGTCAGCCTTGCTGCAATCTCTTCACCAGCCCCCTTAATGCCAAATGCAGCAAGTACTTCACTCTGATCCCCCCACAGGGGGAATCACCCAGGGATGGTCTAGCTCATGATTGGCCCCCCAGTCTGGTCTACGCTTTCCCTCCATTTCCTCTGTTACCAAGAGTGATACAGAAAGCCATATCCTTGGGAAGCAGGATGATCCTTATTGCTCCACACTGGCCTCAACAAGTATGGTTCCCTTTTCTTCAACAGTACGCACTGGACGGTCCGTGGACTCTGGACCCAGTGCCGGACCTCCTGATTCACATATCAAGACAATTTCATCCATCCCTGCGTACTCTCAGGTTGACAGCCTGGCTGCTCCACTTCCGTCGCTAGTCAGGCGACATTCCTTTTCACCTGAAGTGGTGCACATCTTGTCTTCTTCTCATAGGTCTTCCACCAGGAAGATTTATTCCAGCAAATGGAGGAGATTCTCCATTTGGGCTCAGGCCCAAGGTCTGGACCCCTTCACAGCCCCTATTCCATCGGTCTTAGATTTTTTAGCCATGTTGTTCTGTCAGGGCTCCGTGCCTGCTACCCCCAATTTTCACACATCTTATGAGCCCTCTCTTATGGGCCACAAACTCTGTAAAGCCTTTCTAAAAGGCGCTTGATTACTTCGTCCCCCAGTTTCTGAACCTGTACTGCCATGGGACTTGAACCTTGTGCTACAAGCTATTACGTCACCACCCTTTGAACTGGCTGCCACTTGCGACTTAAAATTCTTATCTTGGAAGACGGCTTTTCTGATAGCCATTACATTGACCAGGAGGGTATCAGAACTTCAAGCCTTGTCCATTAAACCTCCGTATTTGATCTTTCATAAGGACAGAGTTTCCCTGAGGCTTAACCCGTCCTTCCTTCCGAAGGTGTCATCCACTGTCAATCTCCATCAATCTATTGAGCTTACCAGTGTTTTTTCCGAACTTTTCCAATAAAGCAGAGTTCAGGTTTCATCAGTTGGATGTGCACAGACAACTGAGATTTCATTTACATAGGACTAAGCATGTTAGAAAATCTGAGCAACTGTTTGTGTCCTTTTCAGAGAACAGAGCAGGTTGTTCTATTTCCAAGTGCACAATTTCTAAATGGATCAAAGATTGTATTTCATTCATCTACTCATCAGCAGACAGAACTTTACCCTTTCCTGTCAAGGCTCATTCTACCAGGGCTATGTCTACATCAGTAGCTTTCCATGCTAGGCTTTCCTTGGAGGATATTTGTGCTGCGGCCACTTGGGCTTCTCCCAACACTTTTATTTCTCATTACAAGCTGGACATGGCATCTAGGGGCCGGGCTTCCTTTGGTTCCACGGTTCTCAGGAGTATCAGTGATTTGGTTCCCTTATCTGGCTGGAATTTCTTCCAGTGTTTATTGAGTATGGGTTATTAGTGTTATGATTGTTATGATTGCAAACAAGATCTAGGGCTAGGGTGAGGTGCATCCTGGGATACCGGGCTAGCCCAGCCAATTAGAGACTTTGTGCTAGAGAAATTTGGCCGAGTCGGAGCCGATTCTCGGCTCCGAACCCATGAGTAAGGAATGTAGGCGAGATGGACCACACATACATCGATCGTTATGGTGAGTACATAACTAACTGTTTCTAGGCAGTAACCACTCCTACAGGGACAGGCAAGCTTCTCAGTGTTAACCACTGCCACTGGTGAACACAGAGACTTCCCTTTAGCCCAAGTAAGCACTGGCCTCCAAGAAACTTACAAACAGTTCAGAATAGCAACTCTGTAACTGAACATTCTTTTAGATTATAGAAAGTGGGAAAATAGCAAGATTTTTTGTTTTTGTTTAAGGATAGCAGACACACACAAGTAGCAAACTAGTCAGAACAGTGCAATAAATGACCCCAACACTTGTGTGCTAGGTCAGAGGCAGGTAAAATGCAATTTTAAGAAAAAACGATTTTAAATTAAGTGCACCACAAAAAATGCAATGAACTGGCTCTAGGTATGTTCTAAGTGCTGTTTCTAACACAGATATCAACTTTTGCAAGCAAGAAAACGCCGAAAAGTAGGCGGCAATGCAGTTTTTCTAAGAAATAAATCAGAAGAAAATACTTAAAATCTCAAAAGTGGCTCCTTTCTTCTGCCAGCGTTTTCTCCTCTTGGTAGGTGCTTCAGCAACAACTATCAAGCCTGGAAAGACACCAAAACCACGCGGCTGCAGGGTTTTAAGAGAGAGAGATCAAGGAGTTTGGAATTTACCCAAAATGGCCAATAAAACTACAGTTTCTAGGCAGTAACCACTCCTACAGGGACAGGCAGGCTGCTCAGTGTTAACCACTGCCACTGGTAAACACAGAGACTTCCCTTTAGCCCAAGTAAGCACTGGCCTCCAAGAAACTTACAAACAGTTCAGAACAGCAACTCTGTAACTGAACATTCTTTTAAATTATAGAAAGTGGGAAAATAGCAAGATTTTTTTTGTTTTTGTTTTAAGGATAGCAGAGACGCACAAGTAACAAACTAGTCAGAACAGTGCAATAAATGACCCCAGCCAAGTGTGTGCTAGGTCAGAGGCAGGTAAAATGTAATTTTAAGAAAAAACGATTTTAAATTAAGTGCAACACAAAAAATGCAATAAACAGGCTCTAGGTATGTTCTAAATACTGTTTTCTAACACAGATAGCTTTTGCAAGCAAGAACACGCCGAAAAGTAGGCTTGATTTCATTGTGTTTTGCAGTTTCATTCTCATGTTTAATTACGTTATACATTTTGCACACGTGTCTCCCATTCTGTCACATTTTTGGTGAAGCACAGTTACCTGCTGATACAGTATTGGGCCATAGCACTTCTGCTTTTGTTTGACCATTGCCATGGAATGCATCTCAACCTAGAATATGCTGATGCTTCTCAAATGTACATTGTAGTTAAAGCAGCTATTGCACAGCATAGGAGCACTGTTCGTTTACTGCTTTATTATTCTTATATTAAAACTTAGATTGTTGTAAGCTGTATAAGGTTAGAGTTTTTGAACAAGACTCAAAAATGTAAATAATGCACAGATTATTATTTAGAATGGAGTGAATTGTGAGCAGACATTGCTTGAAGAATCAGTACGTAATCCAGGAACACATCTGTTCTGAAAAGAAATGTGGAAGTGTTACCACCCTTAAGTTAGATGAAGTTCATTTCAGTAGTAAATAGGAGCAACAATTAGATTAAGTAGAAACTAAAACATGTTTTTATTTCCAGGATATCTGTGTTCTGTACATTAAAACAATAATTTGATGATTTTTTTCTTCAAGGAGAATACTTAAGTTTAATTTAGAATGTATTAATTGAAGTAATTAAAGTACTTAATTGAACAGAAATGTTTACTTTTCTCTCTGCAAACTTTCCTTAGGCTGTGAACTCACTACACAGGAACTTGCTGTTAAAGAACATACAGAGAAGGCAAAGTGGGAGAGAATTATGGGTCCCAGTTATGAAATAGTGGTATGTTCTATGGAATTTTGCATATTTTTGTTTCTTTCCACTTATTTTCAACATTTGCAGTCTGTTACTTGTGGTCTTAACAGTATTTTCTGGTTTAAATGTTGCAGCTGCCTATTTTGTCTTGTAATGCATGTTTGCTTTGGATGGAGGGGATTTACATTGAATGCTTTCTGTTGAGAGTAAGTGGGGAGCTGTACCACATTACGAATCATTTGATAGTCTTCGGCAGTCCTAGTGTTGTTGACAGTGATGTGGGTATTTTGCTGTATGCTTCCCACCTTTTTTCTGTGTGTATATACCCTGTGGAGGATGTGTGGGATGGATCTCTGCCACACATGTAAGCCATTCTGCATAATAGTGAGTGTAGAGTGTGGTTTTATCCACAGCTATGCTTGAATGGTCACTTCCCTTCACTGCTTCATATTCCTCTAGCATGTATGCTTAGTTATGGTTTCCTTGTTCAAGTGGAAATGGATGATGTTCATCGTGCATACAGCTGCAGTCATAACAGATGGGTTCTCCTGCCGTCAGGCGGGTCCTCGGTCGGCCGAATTCCAAAGTCTAGGTCCGGCGTCGGTTGTCGTCACTTCTTCCCTGACGTCAGTGTGACAGGGGTATAAAAGAACCAGCCGACGCCATTTTCTTCAGTCTTTTTTGCCGAGCAGTGCCCGAAGCAGAAGCAGTTCGCAAGTGCCGGTCGGCCAGCTCCTGAGATTACAAAAAATTTGTAACCGAAGTCTTCTTAAAAGCTAAGTACCCCGTTGAAACTTTTCTTGCCTCAGACCGATGTCAGACAAAGTTAATAATTGTATTTCTTGTGGGAAGCAAATACCGCATAAGGATTTCCATTCCCTCTGTATACCTTGTTTAGGCCCACACCACGACGTCTCAGTCTGTCGCTTTTGTGCTACATTCAACAAACGCACTATTAAGCGTCGGGCGGAGTTCGCCCAGCATTATTTTGGGAAAGCATTTAACTATACTATGTAGTCGGATACTCCGACTCCGGTTTTGTCTAAAAAACGCAAAGACAAGGACCGACACTCGAGGTCCGCGGCCTCTACCGACACCACGCCAAAGCCGACTACACGTGGTCCGTTTTCAGCGAGGCCCACGCAGCCCCTGATTACCGATGACACATCTTCGGCGGTGTCTCCTGTACCGAGGTCGCAGGCTCCTCGGCCCACACCCTGACTACAGATACCGAAGCCACACTTGGCATTGAAACACAGAATGTGGACAGGTCCACCTCCACTCAAGGTGTCTTCAGACCTTCCTCTTCTTTCTCCATCAAGGCTTTCACCAAGTCTAAAGCTGCCATGCACCCTAAGAGACCAGCTACACAGGGCCCATCTCCAGGCCCCATGCCTAAGAAACAGATGCTTAAAATGGCTGAGGATTTAATTACTCTAATCAGAGGTTCTCAGCCACCTCCGGACAAAAGACCCAGAGTGGAGGAAGATTCCCCCTCCTCTGATCAGGGCTCCATTGTTTCAGAGCACTCTGATTATCAGGAACAGTCTTACTATCCTTTTGAAGACTCTGATGCAGAGGAATCTATTCCTTCTGTATCCCCCCCTGAGGATTACTCATTTGGTGAAACTCTGCATACCTTAAGGGAACACTTCCACTGGGAAGGCCAGGATTATTCAGATTTCAAGAAAAGACTCAGGGAATTTCTTTTGTTACCCCAGCACAGGCCTCTGGCTATACCTCCTGTCCTGGACATCCTGGATGATGTTTACTCGGAGGCCTGCCTTAACCCGGACTCTCTCCCTCCAGCTCCAGTTAAGCCTGACAGGTACTACAGGGTTCCTGACTCACACCAATTTCTATACAAAAGCCATGCTGCTGACCTAGAAACCATCTCACAGGGGCCCAAGGGAGTTAAGGTTTCCATTGCCAAAAACCCATTGCCTTCCGAGAGGGATTCCAGATCCTTAGAAAGGTGGGGAAAAAAGGTATATACCTCGGCTACCCTATCCATGAGGGCCTTAAACTGTCAGTTTCATATGCTAAAATACCAACAGTTTCTGTTATCAATTAAAAAGTAAAATGTCACAACCTGAACAGCCAGACATGAAGGAGTTGCAGGATTTGATGCATAATGCAGAACAAGTGGGTAAACATACCTTACAATGTGGTTTTGATGCTCTAGAGGCCTCATGTAGAGCTGCTGTTACAGGCTCAGTCATACGTAGGCATGCTTGGCTCAAGGAACAAGCCTTGCCTGATCATGTCAAAGCTAAATTACTAGACTCCCCTCTTCAAAAGGATGTACTATTTGGGGCAAATGCTGAGGAAGCATTACGGAAAATGGAGGAAAAGGCTAAATCAATGCAAACTGTGAAAGAATTTATGCAGGTTCAACCCCCACGTTTTAGTAGAAATTGGCCTTCCAAAAACTGGTCCTTTCCTGCCACAGACAGACCCCAAGGAGGCCGATACAGGCGCCAGAGGGGCAGAGGACAAACACAAGGCTCGTACAGAGGCAGACAATGGCAAGCTCCTACACAAAGAGGTGGTGAGGACAACTCGCAATCTTTCAGAAAGCAAAACCAATGACTTTCCCCTTTGCATGCCAACCAGGTCTCAAATGGCAGCACCCTTAGGAGGAAAGCTGGCACTATTCTCAAAAAATTGGCATATTGTCACAAAGGACAAATGGATCCTGAACATTATAAACAGAGGCTACAAATTCCATTTTCATACCCTTCCAAAAATGAAAGGCATGCCAAACCTGCCACACAATCAAAGGGCAGAGGCACAAAAGCAAATTTCAGACCTTATAAACATGAAAGCTAATAAAGAGGTACCTACACTTATTTGGACGACTGCCTGATCCAAGCGGACAGCAAACACATTCTTCTGAAACATCTGGCTTATGTAATAATGTTATTAAACTCTCTAGGATACGCAGTCAACAAAGAGAAATCAAGACTAATACCCTCTCGGAAGATAATTTTCTTGGGTGCCAATTTGGACACAAACACCCAGATGGCCTACCTCACGCCAGAGAAGCAGGGGCAACTAATTCAATATTTCAGAACACTGGCAAATTGCACCAGGCTGACTGCAAGGAAAATCCTGCAGGCTCTGGGATTCATGGCATCTTGCATCTTACTAATCCCATGTGCAAAGCTGCATATGAGAAAACTACAATGGTACCTAAAAAACATATGGTTTCAACACAGCCACAGTTTGGAAACAATGATACCACTAATTCCATGTCTGCAAAAGGAATTTCTGTGGTGGGATCAAACATGCCAAACAAACACGGGTCTTCCATTCAGCAAGCCTCAAGCAAATCAAGTCATCACAACAGACGCCTCGGACTACGCCTGGGGGGCGCACATGACAGACCGGTGCATTCAGGGCAAATGGTCCCAAAAAGAAAAGCACCTTCACATCAATCAAAAAGAAATGCTAGCAGTGATAAATGCTATTACAGCCTTCAAGGATCTTCTACAACCAGGTCAGCTATTGATAAGAACAGACAACACCACAGTTATGTGGTACATAAACAAGCAGGGAGGAACACATTCTTATCCCCTATGCAGACTGGCCATGTCACTTTGGAACATGGCCATGGACTTAACAAATGGAGCTACAAGCACAGTACTTGCCACGCAAGGAAAACACGCTGGCAGACAACCTAAGCAGGAATATGACAGATCCACACGAATGGAAGTTGCATCCAGAAGGCCAGACATAGATCTCTTTGCCTCCCACAAAAATCATCAATTAACAAAATTCTGCTCAAGGATCTTCCATCCAAAGGCCTGGAGAGTGGACGCTCTCTCTTTCAGTTGGACATCAATGACAGTTTATGCCTTCCCACCTCTTCCTCTGCTGCCCAAAGTCCTATTGAAGACCAGAGCAGACAGACCAAAGATGATCCTCATTGCTCCGGACTGGCCAAGGCAACACTGGTACCCACTACTAAGGAGCCTGACGCATTCCCCACCATGGACCCTGCCTCTAATGTCTCTTCTTCTGACTCAGCACAGCTTCAAAACTCTTCACAGTCAACTGAAGACATTCAGTCTAGCCGCATGGAAGATTCCTTAGCATCACAGCAGGCCCTGCTCTCCAAGGAGGTGCAGGATGTCATTTTGGAGGCCAGAAGGCCATCAACTAGAAAAGCTTACTCTGCAAAATGGAAACATTTTTGTGTTTGGAATGAGAAAAAGGGCCAGTGCCCTGGAAAACTGAATTTACCTCAAATACTACAATATTTGGCCGAACTGCTAAGCAGTGGACTTTCGTTCTCCTCCATCAAAATCCATGCCTCAGCCATCTCTGCAGAATACAACACTGATCCACCTTTATTCTCTCACCCTCTATTAAGACAGTTCCTCAGAGGGGCTAAGAATTTAAGACCTCCAAGAAAACAACCAATACCTGCTTGGGATCTTAATTTCATTCTGGAAAAACTGACTTTGCCCCCTTTTGAACCAGCTGCTTCATCAGATTTATAATAATTGTCCTGGAAAACAGCTTTCCTTCTGGCTATCACTTCAGCTCGTAGAGTTTCAGAACTACAGGCTCTTATGGCTGTCCAGCCTTTCATCATCTTCCATCAGCACAGAGTTTCATTACGTACCAACCCGTCCTTTATGCCTAAAGTGGTATCCAGGGTAGCTTTAAATCAGGCCATACATTTACCTACTTTTTATTCTAATCCTCAAAACAAAGGGGAGGGATTACTGCATTCCTTGGACATCCACAGACAACTGCGTTATTATATGGACAGAACAAAGCCTTTCAGAAAATCAGAACAGCTTTTTGTGGCCTATGCGGTAGGAGCTCAAGGAAAGTCAATATCCAAGCAGACAATCTCAAAATGGATAGCCCACTGCATACGCTTTTGCTATTCCTTTCATGGCAAAACTGTACCTACAGGCATTAGAACTCATTCCACCAGGGCCACAGCCACCTCTGCAGCCTTCCTCAGAGGAGTTCCTACCAAGGATATTTTAGAAGCAGTCACTTGGAGTTCTGTGCATACATTCTCTAAGCACTACAACCTACCATTATACTCCAAGTCTAGAGCAGGCTTTGCCACTGCAGTATTGCAGGGCATTTTGGCTCCTCCTAGCTCCACCTAGTGCCTACCACCCCTTTCTTAGCTTTGGGATTCTACCCATCTGTTATGACTGCAGCTGTATGCACGATGAACATAGTACAGTTTTGTACCTACCATAAATGTAGATGTTCGAGTGCTAATACAGCTGCAGTCCAGGATGTTATGTGATCCTATCTCGCCTACATTCTGAATGATGGGTTCGGAGCCGATCCCTCGGCTCCGACTCGGCACGCTTATGCCAAAGAGCGAAGTCTCTTATTGGCTGAGCTTATTATATCCCAGGATGCACCACTACCATTCCCCCAGATCTCGTTTGCCGCTTAACTGCAAGGACGTGGTCTCGAGCTGGCTGGGCTGAGTAGCTTTTATTAACTACTTTTTCTGTCAGTTTTTGTGCTTGTATTTCACAAAAGCCGTTTTAACGGCTATTGCTGCCTATTGCTGCCTGTTGTGTACGATTGAGTAGTGGAATTTCTTGTGGGTGATTGGGTAGAGTTTGTTTCGCCCCCCTTTCAATCCAGGGCCTTTTCGGTCAAACTGTATAACTGAACTTTTTAGTGTTTTAAAGTTCCCGGTTATTACACCCAAGGTTGTGTTTTTACACTGTTTCTGTAAGACTCGGTTTTTGTCATAAGCGATTCTACAGTTGTTAAATTTCCTGTCAGAAATTGTTTAACATCATGTCTCAAGCCCTAGGCCTTGGGCTTTAAAAATGTACTAAATGTGCTTTTAAGATGTCTGTTACTGATGACCATCTACTTTGTGTTTATTGTTTAGGGGCAAAGCACTTGCAGGAGTCATGCAGCGTATGTCACGCTTTTTCCTCTAGGGTCCTCCAGGAGAGGAAAAATAAATTAATTCTTAAAGGGTTGATTAAACCTTCTTTTGAAGAAGCCTTGTCTTCCGCCCCGACTCCTGCCAAAAAGGAAAGGGCTTCGGCTCCGACCAGTCCGTGGGATCCGACTGCCAAGAGACCTAGGCAGGCCTCCTTCGGCTCCAAAGACTTGGAGCCGAGGTCGAACGGTCTGCCTCGATGCCTCCAGTATCGACTCCTCGGGCCGGAGCCGATGGCTGGGGCATCGAGAGGTGGGTCACCTTCGGGCTCCACTGCTCGGAGCCGACAAGTCGCTCAGACACTTCCTCCTCGGCGCGAAGTCTACCTCGGCACCGATGGAATCTGGTGTGTCGTTTCGGCGCCGATTCTCATCGAGTCGCCTCGAGCCGGTCCCCTAGTCCCTTGGGGCCGAGGGAGAGGTCTTCGAACCCGTTCTGTTTCCTCTCGGTCTTGAGAATGTCGGATTCTGATATAGACAGGGTGCTCCAAAGACTTTTCCAGTCCCCAGTCTTCCAAAAATTTGTTTCGGCTCCGACCCAGTTGGCTTCGGAGCCGGCCATGACCACCCCATTGCTATTCCTCCTCCGACTGCTTGGCTCCGTGGAGCAGGTGCTCTTGGAGCCGGTGGAGATCTCAGGGTCGGCTCCGACCCTTACTCCAACCCGGGCCTCGGGTCCGAGTTTGGTACGCTGGACTTCTTCGGCTGGACCCGAGGGTGATGTTTGGGACCGATGCTTTCGGTTCGAGCCTCCCTCGGTGCTTGACTCGGGACTTCCGTCTACTATCATGGCCCGGAGACTGGGCGCTCCCAGGATTCTGGAGGTCCGGCTTTCAGAGCCATGAGGAGTGCCTTGGCCAAATCCTCTTGGCCATCTCTCCGGTTTTACCAGCACCTTCCTGGGCGTGGAGACTGGGTCTTTGGCAGTTCCCTGTCCGTAGCCAGCGGAGCCCCGAGGCCTGAGGTTACCCCCAGTGGGGTTCCCCTCTTCCTGAGGGTTCTTGAGTCATCTCCAGAGGAACCCCAAGGAAGAGATCGTGCAAGAGGAAGCACGTGGACTCCCGAGTCTATCACATCGGACACGGATATGGATGATGCAGAGGGGTCCCCTAAGTGGTCCTCGGATGATGTCTCCTTTGCAGACATCTTAGAGATCCTCAAACAACGAGGCTGGATGTCCAAACCCCCTCTGCGGACGAATCAGTGCTCCTCAAGGCCTTTGGGGCTCAGCCCTCCGCCTCCTGGGTATCTCCGCCCTTGACGAGCTTCTGGATTTAGTTTGTCAAGGCGTGGGAACACCTGGATACTGTGGAACCAGTCCCTTCTCGTCCAAACAAATTCTTATCTGCTCCCCGAAGGAGAGTTCCTTACTAAAGGCGTGGCTGTAGATGCCATGGTGGTGGCATCTGCTACACAGCAGGGCGTGGCAGAGGCTTCAACGTCCATCCATCCTCCTAATAAGGAGTCTAGGAGTATGGATAGTGCGGAAGCGCACCCTGACTTCAGCGGCCTTTACCTTAAGGTCTCTGAATTATTTGGCACATTTTACCAGGCTTCAGAGGGATTTGGTCAAGGAGTTGTCAGACTCCTCTCGGGTAACCTACCTGAGCAGCTAGCCCAGTCCGTTAGCTCTCAGTTGGCTATCCTTACGTCAATTGCTAACTCGTCCATGAGGCTCATATCCTATGCGGCCGAAGGCGGGTAGAGCGGCAGGCACAGGCGTGGCTCTCGTGACAGGCCTGGCTCCGCTTGTGTCAGTTCGGAGGCCTTCAAGTCTTCCTTAGCCGACGCTCCCTTTGATGGGTCCTCGTTGTTTGGACCCAAGGTGAAAGACACCCTTACCGCTGTGAGCAAGAGGGAAAACGTTATCTGCCGTAGGGGCCGTTATTCCACTCCCTTCGGCCTTACCCCAAGGCCAAAGGAGGGGGAAAATGTGGTTCGAAAATCTCGCAAGTTTTTCTCCCAACAGCAGGAAGATTCCCGTCCAGAGGCAGAGGGCGGGAAATTTTTCAGGGAGACCGTCCCAGAGGCGGCAGAGGGCCCCGCAATTCTGGAGACCGCGAGTCCTTTCGTGGCTCTTCAGCCTCCCACGACATGAGGGATTGCCCGGCTGTGCTGCTCGGAGCCAGTCGGGTGTCGTTTGCCAAGCACCTAAAAGCCTGGGAGTCAATCACTCAGGACAGATGGGTGCTTGGATAATGCCGGAGGTTACACCATCCCATTCAAATGCTCACCCCTCCGTCCAAGAGAATCCCGGACCCACCACCCAGTCAAAGGGAAATAGCAGCCGCAGAAGCTTCAAAGCTGCTACAAAAGGAGTCATCAACCGGTCCCCTCTGACCAAATCGGATGAGGTATTTACTCCAGGTTCTTTTTAGTGCCAAAATAAACAGCGGAGCGGAGACCATTATTGGATCTCAGCAGACTGAACCTATCCGTACGAAATCCAAATCCCGAATGGACACGTTGCAATCCATTCGCCGGTTGTTGGAGCAGGATGTATGGATGTGCTACATAGACCACAAGGCGCCTATTATCACATACCGATACATCAGGCGTCCAGAAGGTATCTGCGCTTCAGCCTGGGAGCCAGTCATTACCAATTTTGTGCTCTGCCCTTTGGTCTCACCACAGCCCCAGGGTGTTCACCAAGTGTTTGGCAGTAGTGACGGCTCACCTGAGGAGCCTTGGATTCCAAGTGTTTCCCTATCTCGACGACTGGCTCCTGACTGCCACCACCAGGCATCTACTTATGGACAACCTCAAAGCCACCATCTCCTGGGTGTTTCCCTGGGATTACATTCAATTGGTCAAAGTCTGTCTTGCTGCCCTCTCAGCGCATAAAGTTTATAGGAGCAGAGATAGACTCAAGATTGATGCGTGTCTTTCTTCCTGCCGAAAGGATCCGAACCTTACAGGGCCAAGTTCAAGCTCTGATCTCGAGATCCAAAGCCCCAGCCAGGATGGTCCTACAGGTTCTAGGCTCAATGTCTGCCACGGTACTTTTAGTTCCTCTAGCAAGGTTACACATGAGGATTCTTCAGTGGCTCTTATCAACTCAATGGTCCTTTCAAGATCTTCCCTCAATCATCACATCATGATTACGGAAACATGCAAAGGGACCTGCGCTGGTGGCTGCAGACATCCAACTTGGATCAGGGAAAACCCTTTGTTCTCCCCTCTCCAGTGGTTACCCTGACGACAGATGCCTCCCAGATAGGGTGGGGGGGGCATTGTCTGGGCAGGCTAGTTCAGGGCTCCTGGCTTCCGGACGAAGCTCTTCTCCACATCAACGTGTTGGAGATGAGGGCTGTACTTCTATCCCTACAGGCCTTACACAGGTTCCTTCCTCAGGGCATCATCGCCATCCACACAGACAACATGTCGGTGGTTTGGTATCTGAACAAACAAGGAGGGACCAGATCGTATCCCCTTTGCAGAGAGGCCATGAGAGTGTGGGAATGGGCTGTAGCTACCAACCGCTTCTTGGTAGCTACCCACATCCCGGAAAGTCAAATGTATTGGCGGACAAATTAAGCAGGACAATTCTCTCTCCTCACGAATGGTCTCTAAACCGCACAGTAGCAGCCCAGGTTTTCAAGAGATGGGGGCGCCGTGCTGCGACCTATTTGCGACCCCACAAAACACCAAGTGCCAACGGTTCTTCTCCTTGATTCCACATCACGATGTACCGCCATGGATGCTCTAGCACAACCCTGGCCAACAGGGTTGCTTTATGCTTTCCTCCAATTCCACTCCTTCCCAAAGTCATTCAAAAGCTTCTCAGCTAAGGTCTTCAATGATTCTGATTGCCCCATACTGGCCTCGTCAGATATGGTTTCCTTACCTAAAAAGCATGCAGTGGACGATCCGTGGACCTTAGACCTGATCCCGGATTTGCTAATCCATCAGTCGGGACATTGGCATCAGTCCTTCAATCTCTGAAATTGACAGCTTGGCTCCTCCACTTCCGACCTTAGTTAGAAGACACACACTAGACCCGGAAGTTGTTCACATTTTGTCTTGACCCACAAACCCACCACTAACAAATTGTACCTCAGTAAGTGGAAGAGGTTTGCTATCTGGGCTCAACTCAAGGGCTTAGACCCTATCACTGCTCCGGTCCCAGAGGTTTTGAAATTCTTAACATCCCTATTTAATCAGGGATCTTCTGTCTCAACTATTAAAGTTCAACTAGCTGCTATCTCTAAATTCCATGAATCCACGGATCCTCCTTTGATGAGCAGCAGGCTATGCAAAACATTCATTAAAGGTGCGAGTCTGTTAAGACCACCACTTTTCATCCTGCACCTCCGTGGGATCTTGATTTAGTGCTTCGCATTAACATCCCCTTTTGAACCGGCTGCTACATGCGAATTAAAATATCTGTCATGGAAAGCGGCATTCTTAGTGGCTATTACTTGCAAGAAGAGTCTCAGAGCTTCAAGCCCTGTCTATTGAACCACCATATCTGATTTTCCACAAAGATAGAGTATCTCTTAGGCCTAATCCATCCTTTGTCGAAGGTCTGCTCTAGTTTCTGTCTTCAACAATCTCTAGAACTACCAGTTTTCTTTCCAAAATTCTCTAATGAAGCAGAATACACTCTCCATAAATTGGATGTTCACAGGCAATTACGCTTCTATTTAGACAGGACTCAGCAACCCGTAAGTCAGACCAGTTGTTTGTGTCCTTCTCAGATAATAAATTGGGCCAAACCATCACAAAAGCTACAATCTCAAAATGGATCAGAGATTGCATAACTCAGGCCTATTCTTCTTCAAATAAGCAACTTGCATCATCTATCAAAGCTCATTCTACCAGAGCTATGGCTACTTCTATAGCTTTTCATTCCAAGCTCGCTATTTCGGAAATTTGTGCTGCGGCTACTTGGTCCAATCCGCACACTTTCATTTCCCACTACAAATTGGATGTGGCCTCTAAAGGACGAGCTTCATTTGGTTCCACGGTACTCAGGAGTGTTTTCCAGTGAGCCACCCAGGATTCAGGTGCTAGGGACGCTGTCCCATCATTCAGAATGTAGGCGAGATAGGATCACATAACATCTTTTAGTTATGTACTCACCATAACTTCAGATGTTTGGGATCCATCTCTTCATTCCTACCCACCCTCCTTCCCCTGCCTTGCAGATCAGAAGAGATTGAGCGGTTTTGAGCTCTACTGTTTTTATCTTGTTTCATCTGACGATGTTATATAAGCAGGGTATGCATGTGTGCATGTATGCGGACAAACTAGATCTGGGGGAATGGTAGTGGTGCATCCTGGGATATAATAAGCTCAGCCAATAAGAGACTTCGCTCTTTGGCATAAGCGTGCCGAGTCGGGGCCGAGGGATCGGCTCCGAACCCATCATTCAGAATGTAGGCGAGATGGATCCCAAACATCTGAAGTTATGGTGAGTACATAACTAAAAGTTTCCCTCCCACCTTCCCCTCTAGGGGTATTCTTTTATGGTGTATTTGCTTGCAACTACTGTTTTTTGATTATATTGCATTGCATTATTACATTTATTTTATGTATTGCCTTCCTTCTGGGGGCACCTGACATCTGGGGCAAGAAAGACTGAAGAAAATGGCGTCGGCTGGTTCTTTTATACCCCTGTCGCACTGACGTCAGGGAAGAAGCGACGACAGCTGACGCCGGACCTAGACTTTGGAATTCGGCCGACCGAGGACCCGCCTGATGGCAGGAGAACCCATCTGTTATGACTGCAGCTATATTAGCACTCGAACATCTACATTTATGGGAGGTAGAAAACTGTACTTTCTCTTTCACTGAGGTGGGTGTGTAATGCATGGATACATCCATTTGAACATGAGAGTAGCTAGATACTTTAGTACCTCTAAGGTAAATATGACAGAAGTTTGAGGATAAGTGGTGTTAGTATGGTGTACAAGTTAAGAAAATACATAAATCAGCATGAAGATGCAAGTGGTTATCCTTTAGATTGCTACACAGCAAATGTATTGCAAAATCTGCATCTTATGTTACTAAAGCAACCATTTAGCAAAACGGACCTTTTTGTATTGGTCTGTTTATTATAGTCCCTTTGTCACTGCTTGTAAAACTGCAATCTAGAAAGTTTTTAGATATTATAGATTGTGGTGTGTTCTGAATTACAACTATTTGTTAAATGTTTTATGCATTCTGTAATGTAGGTGGCTGACGTGACTAAATTTACTGAAAGCAGTGGTTTAGGCATAAGCCTGGAAGCCAAAGATGGCCATCACTACATTCGCTCCGTATTACCAGAAGGCCCTGTAGGACGTAGTGGAAAACTTAACAGTGGAGATGAGTTGCTGGAAGTAAGCAGTCATTACTTTTCTTTTTATATGACCTTATTTAGCATTTCCGAAGAATGAATTCAACATCCTTAGTTATGAACTCCATGAGAATTTTAAATAACATTTAAAGGAGCATCCAGTTGTTTAATCTACTTGAACTGTAGAATGCTTACAATAACATCACTATAAAATGTTTGTATTGCATGGAGCAGGGTGATTATGCTGTAATATCTGGAAAAAGACAAATCAGTTACGTGCTACTGTAACATGGGACCTGATCTTAATTGTTAAGTCCCCCACCTGCTTAACTAGTTAAGGTCAAACCTTGCACTAGGCAGTCAAATCTGCTAGTACTGATCAGCAAAAGACTGCGACAGTTTCTTTTTACCTGTTGTTTATGCCAGTAACAAGACCCTGACTTCCTGTTTTAAACTTACAAATTTGCTAGAATAACAGTTTTTGCGTTTGCCTGCATTTTCTGATGGATATTGAAGTCTGAAACTCAAATGTTTACCATTATTTGCTGCATTCAACCCTCAGTGATTTTTAGAAAACCACAAATTTTATGAGGAACAGGCCATATATGAGGCAAAAATCTTGACAGTTGAGAGGCACGGAAGGTGGGTGTCTTTTTGACAGTGCTTCCTAAGTGCTTTACAGCTTTCAAAGCTGACAAAACATATAGCATTTTGTGTGCGTTTTTATAGCCAGTAGTCATGGAATGCATAAAGCTTCACGCACTACAAAAAAATTATGATCGGCTGTTCGATTATAACCCTTAATTATGTGTTTTCAACATGGATACCAAGAATCTCCTTACATCAGTGTAAAACAAGTTCTTGCTATAAAGAACAAACTTTTTTAAAGCAATCTAGTCTGGTTAACAAGTCCTGTTGAAGTGGGGAAAGGGGAGGTGAGAAAAAAGAGGGGAGGGAGATGAAGAACAGCACAAAGAAAGGAATACAACAGAGCTGAGGAGATATAAAATAACTATGGTTGTTGTGATACTTGCAAAAGTTCACCTTCAATATATCAACTGCTCTCGGGGATTAGTGAATAGAGTGCACGTCGCAAACATTTTGGCTACTGTACATTTGGGCCAGATTCCAAAATATTTGGTCTTTGTGTAAGAGGCTTACTGCACTGTACGCCTGCCCTGATTTCAGATGACTTGCTCTCAGTATAAGTGACTTACTTCAGTGTAAAGCTTTTCTGTGAAGCAGGCTTACACCAAAGTAAGTCACTTGTAATGAGAGGAAGTCTTTTGGAATAGAGTCCCTTCTGTGCACAACCTTTAGTCTCATACAATATGTTTGATCTGCTTTTCACCAACAATTAGACACAGAGGGTGGTTGAAAAGATTTCCACTTCTTTATAATTGCTTTTCTACCAGAAGTATAGGGACTCCCCCCCTAGGCCAACATCCACATAATTATTAAACAGAATAAGAATGACACTAAAGGTTATCTGAGTCTATTAAATTCTGAACAGTACTTTTCCTGTCCATTCCAAAAGGCTTTCAGTTTTATGCAAGTCAAACAGGTGTACTCCCAGGTAGCTGAAAATCCGGCCTGATATCTCCAGCAAATATCTGGTACATTTGGGGAAAATATCGCTACATTTGTAGGAATAAAGTGCAGACATTACAACAATTTCTTAGTGTGAATATGCTCCTTTGGTGCAGATCTACATAAGAATGGACTTTATAAAATGAATTCTGACCAGCATCTTTCCAATAGACGAGTACTCTTCTTTTGGTGTAGTGCTGACAGTTCTGTTCCAATACTAAAAAAATATTCAGTGTAACATTGCCTTAGACAAACATCTGACAAACTCTGTTGCACTGACACAGATAGCAAGTATATAATTGGTAGGTTTAGTATATGTTGAAGAAACAGAATTCAAGCTTTTAATTCATCTTCTCAAAAAATGTACAACTTATGTATGCCAAAAACAGTAAGAAGGCCTCTAAGCATGGAAAGTGAAGCTTTCCTTCATCCCTTATAGAATGTAAAACTAATTAGAGTTGAGAATATTTTTAATAGTTTATTTCTGAAGCCCAGACAATGGGAGAGGGGTTACACTTTTGCCCCGGGTCAATTCTTAGAGTGCGTTATCTAGATTATTTTCTTATTCAAGTCCATGGTAGTTTGAGGGATTACTACCAAAAGTAGGCCTAAATGTCTGAAGTGTGTAGGGATTCCACGGAAAGCTTTAGTGAGCCCTAAACAGGAAAGAGGAAAATACTGTACAACTAAGACAGCTTTTGCAAGGTTCATTTTGCATCTTGAGACTTATCTTGATGCTGTGCCCCCCTAGTATCTTGAGAGATCATCCCAAAAACAAATACAGAGTCATCTGCAAAAAGCACAGCTTTCCCCAGTCACATTTTCAGAACCTCCAGCAGACTGAAAGACCAACGAGGCTGTTAAAGCAGCTGCCAGTGGCCCATCCTAACCTGACTACATATATGTAAGAAATGTATGTGTGTAATATTAAAGCATTTTAAGACTGCAAACAAATAAAGCCACCATAATAAATCATAAGCCATTTGACATCAAGGGCTAATATGGCCTAAGTTTCTGATGTCTTAGTTTTCCGTTTCTACCGTTGCCTTCCTCTGTAAAGATTTACCCCCTAAACGCCTACTATTTTAAAAGTGTCCCTGACTTGTTCCTGATTCTGTTGAAATTTGTCCCCGATTGGTTGAGAGGTCTGGCCTACCTTTAACAAATTAGGATGTTGACATTTTGCAAGTGTGGTTTTAATCAAGATGTTTACATCATCAAAGGTAATTTATAGCCCCTGTTAGTTGGTGACTGAAAGTACAGGGTTTTTTTGCAGGTTTTAAAATTTGGGGCATTTTTGGGATTGCTTCGAGGATGGTGGGCAGACTCCTTCCCTTGGGTTGTCGTTACAGGCACCTCATAAGTACCCCATTGCCTTAGGAGAGTAGTGGTTGTAAATTTCCACTGGAAATCCACCTACATATGGAGCCCTATTTGTTGATTACCCAGTAACTGACTAACTTCCAGAAAATGTCCAAAATAGTATCTAATTTAGAATATGCGTATTGAAAATGAGAGTAGAAAAGAGCTGGTGTCAGTTAGGGAAAGCGTCTTAGAATGTCACAAAAATCAGTAAGAATGGGACCTGAATATTCATTGGTGGGAGCTTTACACTTTCTAGCTAAATGGCTGTAAATTACCTCATAATATTGACCTGTTTTGATCTAAAGCAATCAGTTTTAATGTTCAGAATGTTATGAGTTTTAATTTTTAAATCTTAGAGTCTCTGTACATTAATTTAGGCAGTAAAGGATATGAATTATCCACAACCTGTGATTTTCCTCTTGTTCGTGACTGGCCCAAATAATAAGAGTTTTTCGCCATCCGCCAGCTGATGAGCATCCTTAGATGACCAACGTTTGGACATTGGTTGTTGAAGAGGTATGTTTCTTGACATGATCCTCAGTTGTTTCTTACAGTGTAGTCTGATGTACAAGATTATGTTCCTTAGCATAGTCAGTCTTTTCAGCAGCTGGAACTATCAGAACATCATGGATAAGAACACATTTAGGGGACCTTCCTTATCCTGTTCTCTGTTTGCAATTTGTCCATGTTTAAGAACGTTAATAATTGGTTCTCACGTGGGAAACCTCCACAAAGACCATCATTCTTATTGTCTCTCTTGTGTAGGACCTCAGCACAACATTCCTAGCTGCCTGTTCTGTGCTAAGTTTAATTCTAAGACATTCAGGTGTAGGACTGAATCCCTTCTCCATTACTTGGTCAAGATTCTGCTGGACCTTCTCGTGCCATGATGTTTGATGGTCCACAGGCCTTATTCCATAAAAAGCGTAAGGAAACCTTCTCAAAGTAGGATGTCACAGTGGCTGAAGTCATTTCTGTGTCTGACTCACTGGCTAAACTTCAGATTGCAGATACAGATAAAGTGCCTGTGTAGTCCCCTCTTCTGATGCCAGCTAGGCCAAAGTCCTTTGGTGCATCCCCTCCTGAGGCCACCACGACTCAGGTCCACTCTTCACATTCTGGTACTGGACCATCATCTGTTGAGAGTCTGGTCAAAGTAGACTGCAGCTTACAACACACGAGTTCTGTTGACTTAGGGTGAGGACAATTTCTTCTTGGTTATTGTAAGAGAAGAGTTATGCAGGAGCAGAATTGAGCTATAATATCAGCCAGATTAAGACCTGAGGCCATGTCTTCCCTGTTGCCCTGTGCTTCCAAACCAGGAGGCAGACAAATTGGGGAGGAGCTGACTTGTGTAGAACACATTCCCCTTCAAACATATGAAGCCTCTGACTCAGATGACACCTTATCCTCAGCCTCACCCCCTGAGGATTTAACCTTTGGAGATGCCCTTCATAGAATGAAGTAAACCTTCTACTGGGAGACTAGGGAAATCTCTAAAGCTCAGGCTCGTTACAGAGAGCTTCTGAACCTGCCTACTTCTACCTCTCTGGTGATCCCTCCAGTCCAAGTTGTCTTAGATGATTTGGTTGCAGCCCCCCCCCCCCCTTGGGATGGTAGGTTTTGGTCCCTTGGAGTGATTGTCTCCAGCAGTATATGGTATTCTATACTTTCAGCTCTAGCTGTCTGAGCCCAAACGTCATGCAGCAAAAGGGCTAGGCTTTGTTTTGTGGTTTTGCTTAATGTACTGTGTAGTTCTTGATATTCTGCTCAACCTAGAACCCATTGATGAGCCCTTCATACAGCAGTGTCAGATAATCTATGCTGAGGATCCTCCTTATTGGGTCAGAATTCCCTCATGGTGTCCCTCCATGTTTGGGAGCTGTTCTTCATGTAACATTTGGAATGGATTCCCAGTAAGGTGAGCAAGTATGTACTAGTGTAGTTTATTGATTTACCATAAGGTACTTGGTAGGGGAGGGAGCATCACCTGATTGTGATCGGGGTCCTTATGTTTTCTTTATCTACAGGAAAGAGCTTGCTGGAACAAGGGATTGAACTGACAGGCATGAGAAGTGAGTGCACTTATGTAGTCAGTATGTTGCAGCATGGAGTGCTTTACTACACACAGCCAGATGCAAGAACTCCCAAAAATGATGTCAAGCTCCAGTTAATGGAAAAGGATTTCCCAGCCTGAGACACACAAGAGAAGGGTACTCACTGTAGATCAACTGATGCAGTAAGAAAACATTTGCTGTTTTCTGTTTCTTCATGTTAATTACTTTTCCATTCCATTATTATACAATAGTATCTTGTTCCTTATGAACGTTTTCTTGTTTTTATTGGTCTGTTGTTGCCTTTCCCTCGCGATCATTCACGCATTGCTGTTGTCCACCTATGGCTACAGGAACCCATTTGTTTTGCTCAGTGGCCCTAATTTAAGGAAAGGATCCCAAAAAAAATCCTGCTAGACACTGCAGGGTCTTTCCTTCACCAGGGAGAAGTGACCTTATAGTTTGTGTCCCCTAAAACAGCCAGTTCCCTTTCCTGCATGTAGTCTGATGAACCAGGAGGATTCCATTTAATGAAAATATCCTGACAGTGTATCTGGTAAACTTGTCAGCTTTTTGTGCAAGTGTTAAGCTGACTATCTTATTCAAAATCTTAACATCTGTCTGGTACCATTTATGATTAAAATGCCATGTTTACAACTCTATAAGCTTTTTTTTTTTTTTGCTAAATGTTTATTTTTTTTATTTTTTTCTAAATAATACAGTCCTAAATGAAGTGTTGCAGCAGGTAGATACAAAGTAGATAATACTGTATACCATTCCTCCCTATGTGCATCATAGTAGTAAATATACTAGCGTGGTTGCATCGTAAAAAATGTATAGTATCATTTAAAGCATTTTGTTTTAACAAAATGCTCGTTCTCCCATTCCACTACCAGTAATAGCAATTCTGTAATCATTAGTTACCACATTATTGTCAGTAATTCTCGGTTTCACTCATTTTTACTATTAGCAGCAGGATTCTTTTTAAATAACTTTAAAAGGAACCTCACGCTAAAACCATGCCATTTTTTAGCTGGAAAACTGCATATTTTAACTTTGATTAACAAATAATCACATCAGTAAAAGTATACCCACATTGATTTACGTTAACTAATATATGCCAACTTTTCTAAAGAAAAAGGTACTCCAGCTGTTGCTTACATCACTCTTTTAATTCATGTTCTTGCAGCTGCATTCCTTTAGAAGAAAACTAGCTCTGTCTACTTTGCCTTGACAGCCAGTCATTTAAGAGCATGTCATTGTCTTTGGAAACAACTTCCTCACAGATATAGGCCCTGTCTGGATTTACAGAAATGCTAAGATACAAAACAGCTGCAGAATTGTGACAGAACTGAGAGGGAAGGAATGGAGTGAAAGTCTGCTGCCAGCTCACCCATCCTAGTGGGAGGGGAGTGCCTGTGGCTTGCCACTTGGGTGACATCTAGTAGGGAGCACTGGCTTTGCATCTATGAAGCATGGTGCTGCAAACCACACCCTGCAATGTTACACGTGTGGAAGCTGAGGGATTCACCATACAAAGGCACCCTAACTCTAGCTCCCACCATGCAGCAGAGTCCAGAATGCACAGAAAAGGAAGAGTGTCACAGACAGAGGTGGCTAGGCCACTCCACTAGCCATAAAGCTGTCCTTTTACTTTTTACTTGACTGCCAGCTCTTGTGATGGCTGAGCAGGAGTAGATGTCAAGCAGAGCGCCTCTTTGGCCCTCTTCAATATGAACCTTGATGATTGTTTGGGAGAAAGGAAATTCACCCCATGGATCACGTCAGTCGCCCTGCTAGACAGGGGCCGAGGAAGTAAATAGTGTGGGAAGAAATAGCCAGTGAATTGTTATGGCTAGGCTTGTATAAGCCCTAGTTCCGATAGCCTAGTACCAACCTATGAACCTGTGTGGTGTGGGGCCCTTGCCTAGTCTGGGAATACCTGGCATCACAGTGGAAGAAATGGGCCAGTTGGTTGCAGGTGCCAGAGCTGCTGGGTGAGGTCCTGCAGGGGAGAACAGGGAAAAAAAAAAAACAGCCAAGGAGCTGAATGTTAACTGTAAAAATGAAGTTTCTCACCCTCTAGTCTCTGTGATGCTTTTTAACTCTGATCTGCTCTTGCATGTATGTTCTTTTAGAAAGAATTTCTTGCTTCCCCTTGAAATCCATTCAGTTCGCTGTACAACTCGATTGCCTTTTACATTTCTTTCTGAGGATTAGTTATACTTCTATAAGGCACATTGTCCACTTGCTTTTCTTGGGATCCAGTGTTGACTTCCAGGCTATCATTATGTTTCAATGAGTTTTAAATGTTAATCTTCTAAAAAGAAATTTGTACCCTCCATGGTCTGTCCTAGAAACTGATAGTCTTTCTTTTTATTTGAAATCTATCATTTCTGTGAAGTTCTTGACTTTAAAAAACATCCTTTTGCTGCCTGTCTCACTGGCGCACAGTTTCAGCGCTGTCGGATATCCCATGTTATGAAACCCATACTGTTATTCACTGAACCAGAGTGGTCCTTTCTTTATTTTCTTATTTTTGTTCATAGTTACATCAGAGTGTAGCTTCCGTCCTTCTAGCCCAATACTGAGGCATTTCGAAGGAGTGAGTTCTTCCTATCTGTCTCTTAGAAAGTCACTGTTAGCTTACTTTGTCTTAATTAAAGGTAAGGTGGTCTGTTCTCCTGTCCATGCTGTAATGGGTTTTGATTCTCATTTTGGAAAACTGACCGTTCCAGATATATTATACTCTTTTTTTGTTGTTTTTTTTTTCCACAGAGAAATGTCTTCTTTGAGCTATCAAAGCTTAATCATATACAGTAGCAGTGATTTCCACTGCCTTTTTGTGGAAAAGTAAAACTAATGCCACAGCCAGTGTGAGATGTTTGGTCTTTAAGTCACATGTTTACCAAGCACTACAACCTAAAGATGGTTCCCAGAGTTTATGGAATGTACTTTTATGCAGAACTTGACTTGGTGAGCCTTCACCAAACATAAGTGTACATAGATTGATAACTGTTCCCACCCAGCAAGATGAAGATGGTGCAGAGTTGTCATAGTGCAACTGTGTGATGGACTTATCATCATGGTATGTAACTGAGGTGGTCCTCTCTTCACTGTGGTTTAGTTACTATACTCGGGTCTCCTTTATGCATTTTACAGACATTGCTGTTTTAATGTATAATTTTCTGATTTATGAAGGTTAACAAAATTTGTTGGCCAAGTTGTATCAGCAGTCATCACAGCCTACCATCATCTCACCTTGTCTCATCCATGATGTTCTTCGTGTTTCACTGTTACAGTCATCACCTGTGGGTTATCCCTGCTGTGGTAGGCCTCAGCCGGCCCGAGTACCAGAGTCAGTGTTTTCTGCATCGGCTGCTGTCGCTTGCTGCCTGACATCAGTGCTATAAAGGAAGGCAGCCAACGCCATTACACCAGTCTTTCTTGCTGTGGACCCCATAGCAGAAGCAGTTGGCAAGTGTGCCGGTCAGTCGCTGCCAGAGTTTGAATTACAGCTGAAAACATCTAAAGCTAAGTACCCAGTTGGGGATCCATTTTCTTGTACTTAACTGATGCCCAAAAAAGTTAATTGTCTTGCCTGTGGAAAGCAAATACCACACCGAGACTTCCATTGATACTGTGTCACTTGTTTAGACCCAGACCACGACATCCCCCATTGCTGGTTCTGTGCCCTTTTTAATGTGAGAACCATTCGTCATAGAGCTCTTTTTGTAGCCAGGTATTTTCATTCCGAAATGGCATCCATCAGTCAGCAATCCGTGGACATTACGAAAAAATGTAATGATACAGATAGAGACAGACCACACAAGACTAAGCCTTATGACGACTCTACCACTAAGCAGGTTGTCAGTTCTCTGGAATTCAGTGAGGGGCCTTTGCCCAGTTCGATACCTTTGCAGGCCTCTGCTGAGACCCTTTTGGAGTCTGGTATGCTGCAGAAATCTTCTTCATCTTCCGAGCTTTTGATTGTGTCTGCCTTGGTTGGGTCCGGAGCTGCAATGCAGGCACCGGCTTCTGAGGAGGTTTTTCACACTACCGGATTTAGACAAAAATCGATGTCTTCTCCGACTACCATTTCTCTTAAACCGTTGGTACTTTTAGGCCTAGAGGCAAGGCCAGTCCTAGGAAAACTACCTCTAGCCACCGTTTTACCCCTGCTCCACCATTCCAAGCTCAAATGCTTAAAATGGCAGAGGATCTTATCACCCTTATCAGGAGTAGTCAGGCCACTCTTTCTAAAAGGAAAAGAGACCTTTCTCCTGAAATACTAACAGAACAGGATTCTGAGAAGTTTGATTATTCAGATTTTGAAGAGAAACAACAACCTCTGACTGCTTATGAGGATTTAGATGCAGAGTAATCCATCCCTCTTGCCTCCCCACCAGAAGATATTTCCTTTGGGGAAACCCTTCACACCCTCAGGGAACAATTCCACTGGGAATCCCAGGACTTCCCTCAGTCTAAGAAAAGACTAAGGGAGTTTCTAGACCTACCCCAGCACAGACCCTTGGCCATCCCTCCAATCTTAGAGGTGGTTGATGATGTCTACCATGAATCCAGCTTAACTCCTGATGCCCTCCCACCTGCTCCCAGAAAACCTAACCGGTATTACAGAGTACCGGATTCTCACAAATACCTGTACAAAAATCCTGCTGCAGACCCCGAGGTCATTACACAGGGACCAAAAGGAGCTAAGGCTAGTTCTGCAAAGTATCCTATTCCTTCTGACAAGGACTCCAGAGCTTTGGTCATATGGTGTGAAAAGTATACACCTCTGCAACCTTAGCTGTCAGAGCACTCAGCTGTCAGTTCCACATGTTAAAATATCAACAACACAGTTTGGAACTATTAAAACAAAAGATTTCAACCTTCCCTGACTCTGCCAGTTTGAAAGAGTTAGCAGATTTACTGCACTCTACTTAAGTGGCTAAACACTCATTACACTGTGGATATGATGCCCTAGAAGCTTCATGCAGGGCAGCAGTGTCAGGATCTGTCATTAGGAGACGTGCATGGTTGAAGGAACAACTTCTCCCTGATCATGTCAAATCTAAATTTCTTGATGCACCCTTGGATAAGGACCGCTTGTTTGGTGTAAAAGCAGAAGAATATTTTAAAAATATGGAAGACAAAGCAAAATCTACGCAAACAGTAAAAGACTTCCTTCAGGTACAACCTTCTAGGTTCAGCAGGAATTTTGCCTCAAAACACTGGTCTTTTCCTGCACCTAGCAGACACGGGCAAGGTAACCCCACAGGGACAGACCACCCAGACTCGTATCCCAGGGACAACAGAGAACCAAACAGTGGACCACTTCCGCTCCAAATTCTAAGCCATCCTTCTATGGCAAAAACTCTCAATTTCTCCCTCTGCCCTCTTTCCACTCATCAAAATCTAGGAGGAAGGCTCTCCCCTGCAAAGAAAATTGGCTTTCTGTAACCAAGGACGAATGGGTCTTAAAGATCATTTTTTGGGAATACAAATTCTCCTTCAATGAACTCCCAATTCCAAGAGGGTATCCAGACTTACCTCCAAATCAGTGGGCAGAGCCATTGCAACAAGTCCAAACTCTTGTATCCCAAGGGGCAGTAGAACCTGTCCCCTCAGATCAAACAGGCAAAGGCTTTTATTCCAGACTATTCCTTGTTCCCAGAAAAGAGGATACTTGGTACCCAATTCTGGATCTGTCCATTCTGAACACCTTCCTGGTTGTCCCCAAATTCAAAATGCTAACTTTGCAGCAGCTGCTGCCTATGCTGATAAAAAATGCCTGGTTAGTTACCCTGGATCTAACAGATGCCTACCTCCACATCCCAATAAGGGAATCCTGCAGGAAATCCCTTTGCTTCAGAGCAGGCTTACAACACTTTCAGTTCTCTGCGCTACCCTTTGGCTTATCTACTGCTCCCAGGGTATTTATCAAATGCTTAGCACCGGCCATAGCCTTTTGCAGACAGAAAAATGGTACACCATCAACGAGAAGAAGTCAAGGCAAACACCCTCCAGGAAGATCATTTTCTTGGGAGCACTACTGGACACAACATCCCAAATGGCCTTCCTATCCCCAGAAAAGCAGAGCTTCCTGCATCTCTGTTTTACACAGCTGGCTTCCAGAAGTCACCTCACTGCAATGAAGTTCGTGCAAGCCTTGGGCTACATGGCTCCTTGCATTCTTCTAATTCCTGTGGCCAGGCTTCACATGAGAAAACTTCAGTGGTACCTAAAGAAATTTTGGTGTCAGCATTCTCAACCCCTAGAGACCGCTCTCCCTCTGATCCCTTGTGTAAGTGCTGAGTTTATCTGGTGGGCAAGGGCTTGTGCCCAGAACAAGGGTCTTTTCCTTCACCCACCGCCCAACCGGGCAGACCATTACCACCGACGCCTCAGACATAGCTTGGGGTGCTGAACTAGAAGGCAGGTCCACCCAAGGTCTTTGGGATGCCCAGCACCTTCCCTTGCACATCAGTCAGAAGGAAATGATGGCAGTACAAAAGGCTCTGACATCTTCAAACCCCCATCTCAAGCCAGGGGTTCTCCTTATCAAAACAGACAACACCACAGTAATGTGGTACATCAACAAACAGGGAAGGGACCCAATGTTACACTCTGTGCAGGCTAGCCATGAACCTCTGACTGACAGCCTCTTCCATGGGGCTACACCTGATAGCCCAATACCTACCAGGATCAACAACACCCTGGCACACCACTTAAGCAGAAACTTACTGGACCCCCACGAATGGCAGCTCCACAGAAAAATCTTTTTGCAAATCACTCAGGCGTGGCAGACTCCGGAGGTGGATCGCTTTGCTTCGCACCTCAACCATCAGCTGAAAAAATTCTGTACCATAGAGTATCACCACCTAGCGTGGAAGGTGGATGCCTTGACCTTCCCCTGGAGCACCCTGTTTGTGTACTCATTCCCTCCTCTGCCTCTCATTCCCAAGGTACTGATCAAAATAAGGGAGGAGAGACCAAAGGCCATCCTCAGTATCCCAGACAACATTAATACCCCTTACTGTGCAGCCTGAACTTACAGCCTCCCAGGCAGCTCCCCCTGATTTCAGACCTCTTAACTCAGGTGGGGAGGGAAATGCTGCACCCAGACTTACAGACTCTCAAACTATCAGCATGGGTAATACTCTAAAGGCAGTCATGGGGCCCCTGTTAAGCAAACAGGTTGTTGACATTATCGCAGAGGCCAGAAGGCCCAGCATCAGAAAATCCTATGCAGGAAAATGGAAAAGATTCTGCTCCTGGAGCCAGTCCAGAGGGGGCAATACCTCACAACCTTCCATCCCTCTTATCCTGGACTACCTAGGGGAGCTACTTAATAGTGGCCTGTCCTTCTCCTCTATTAAAATCCACGACTCAGCCATTTCAGCTCATTTTGATACAAAACAGCCCCTGTTCTCCCATCCTATGATTAAACTGTTCCTCAGAGGGGCATCGTAATATCAGACCTCCCAGAAGGCCACCCACTCCAGCCTGGGACCTGAATTATGTTTCGAAAAACTAACTTTACCACCCTTCAAACCTGCTGCTTCAGCACAACTAAGATACCTCTCCTGGAAGACTGCTTTTCTCCTAGCTATCACCTCAGCTAGAAGGTCTTCAGAACTTCAGGCACTGATGACCATTGAGCCCTTCATCATCTTCCATGCAGACAGGGTCTCCCTGAGGACTAATCCCTCCTTTATGCCCAAGGTGGAATTTAATGCAACTCTCAACCAGGCCATACATCTACCCACCTTCTTTCCGTACCCTGAAAACAAGGGGGAAAGAATTCTGTACTCACTAGACATACACAGACAGCTCAGGTAATGTCTGGACCGCACTAAACCCTTCAGGAAAACAGACCAACTACTTGTCAGCTTTGCCCCAGGGGCAGAGGGGAAGCCCATTTCCAAACAAACCATTTCCAAATGGGTATCACACTGTATCCATTTCTCCTATAGATTGCATGGGACCCCCCCCTCCAGGTCTATTTGAATCCATTCCACTAGGGCAGCCTCCACTTACTCCGCATTCCTCAGAGGAGTTCCCACCAGGGACATCCTGGAAGCTGCCACCTGAACTTCTGTCCGTACCTTTACCAAGCATTACCAGCTACCTCTATTTTCTAAGGCTGGAGCAGGGTTTGCCTCTGCAGGGCATGCTGACCCATTCCTAGGTCTCTTCTAATCCTACCACAATTCTCCTCATCTTCGGGAATCCTCCCACAGGTGATGACTGCAACATTGAAACATGAAGAACATAGTACAGTTGTGTACACTTACCATAAATGTAGATCGTCGAGTGTATTCACTGTTGCAGTCCTGGTTTCCCACCCTCCTTCCACCATATATCTTCATTCTTTAGGGAGACATAAGTTTAACAGTGGCTTTTAGCCACCAGGGCCACCTTTACTATATTTACTTGGGCCTCTGACTGGTTAGGGCAAGAAAAACTGATGTAATGGCATCAGCTGCCTTCCTTTATAGCACTGACTTCAGGCAGCAAGAGACAGCAGAAAAGCATTGACTCTGGTATTCGGGCTGGCTGAGAGTACCACACCAGGGATAACCCACAGGTGATGACTGCAACAGTGAATACACTCGAGCATCTACATTTATGGTAAGTATACACAACTATACTTTCTTCCACAAGGACAGTACATTATGTTAGTCTTTTGCTTAAAACAAGTCGTAACTGAAATTAGACAATGTGCGATAGCCTATGTTTTCACTGCATTGGAGACCCCCACCCTCCCCTCCCAACACACTCACACTTCAAGGTTTGGTTCTGCTAGGCAGAGTAGAATCCATGTCAAACACCAAAACTGAACTGTGACATCTGCAGAAAGGAATCCTTCGCTGCTTACCATATTGCTTTAGAGCAATGGGGATAAAAATTTTACCTCTTATGTCACCTACAGATCCTTTTGTGAATTAGTGATATTCTGGCCCCTCTTTTTTCTGTGGTGTTCGTATGGCTTCAGAATTTGTTTTGTGCATGCCCACTGTAGCTGCGGCTACTTTGCCTACATTATAGAACACACTTGCCAGTCTTTTGCACCCTGTGATGCTTCTGAATATCCATCCAGCACTGTTGAGACAGGGACCGTCATAATATCTAGTGTTATGATGAGTGCTTTACACAAATGTACTTTCCACTTGGTTGGCAACTGTCCTATTAGAAATCTTAAATCTCTTCTTGAGGAAAATCTCAAGTTTGATGCTTCATAGATTACATTCTTTCCGTTACTGTGCTAAGTTTGAACAGGAGCTTAAGTTCCACTTAGACAAAAACATATATATATTTTCATTGGTTAAAAAAAAGAGTCTTGCATGTTACAATTAGTCCTCCATTCTATTTTCAGTCTGTTCCTTGTAAGGTTTGGATTTTTCAGCTGTGTGAAATTTTCTGAATCATCAGGAGCACTTTGGTGTAATATGTCACAATTTGCCATGGGGTTCTTTGGGTACATTTTCAGTACCCTTTGATTGTTAGAATGTAATTAGTGACCTCTGTCTTGACACACCCACCGAAATTAACCTTTGATCTGATGTTTTTAATCTTCATTCTGTTCATCATAGGTTTCATAGGTACGTACTAGGCTATTGATCCAAGGGCCTACGTAAGCCTGGCCAACAAGGTTCCCTGGCTTACGCCACCCAAGAAAGTTATTTTCTTGTGCCACTGTCGAGCAGAGACACAGAAGTGATCCCCGGGGTGCATTTCCTATTTCCCATCCACTCATCAAGATTTTTCTTGAAGAGTGCTAATGAAGAACTTTGCTTGACATAGATGGGTAGCCTGTTCCAGAGTATGGGAAGTTTCTGGGACAGGAATCTATCCCTCCAGCATGTCCTGTTTATTGTGGTGACCCATCACTGATGGGTTATCGGTTCCGTCCTCGGAACCGAGTTGGTCTTATACCAAGCTCGCACCAGCCAAAAACTCTGGAGCTAAGCTTTTACCCATAATACCCATATCCCTGTTACCTCAGATCTCGTTTGCCACGTCGCCGTAAAGCCGTGTTCAAGACACCTCTCAGTTAAATCTTATATTTTTTATATATAGTGCTTATTGGAAAGTCTTGGTAGTTTATCCATCTATTTTACTAATTTCTACCCTTTTAAAGTTATCGCTAGGTTTCTACCCTCTCTTCGAAAACTTTCCTGCCTAACTACCTGTTGGTAATCTTTGTACCATCAGAGGTACACACCCTTCTTCCCTACCTGCTGTGGTAATCTTCTAGTACCATTGTTGGTATTTTCCTTCTGGTTCTCTGCCTGTTTATATATATTAATATTGATTTTTGATTTTATTTAATTGTTTCATTGCTGCCTTTGATAGTATTGATATTTAACATGTCTGAAAAAAGGGCACTTCAGGCTTCAAACAGTGTCTGAAATGTGGGAGAAAAATGCCAAATAGTGACACTCATGATGACTGTGTGTATTATTTGGGAGTGCCTCATCTCTCTGTTCAACCACCTTGTTCTATTTGTCAGGGTTTTAGTTCCCGTATGTTGAATGAAAGAAAGAATAAGTTGATACTAAAGGGCCTTCTTAAATCGCTCTTTTCAGAGGCTCTCTCTGCGTCGGAAGGTTCACCCCCTCCTAGGAAAGAGAAAAAGAGGCCACATTCAGTTCCATCCTTACCCTCTGGTGAGAAGGAGAGACAACCTAAACCCAAACTAGTGAACATTTCCATTCTGAACCAGAAACTAGCTTCTACAGCACCGATTTTGGTACCATCTACTACAGTATCGTTGCTGCCTCCTTCAGTACCAACACCATCTATGGCATCAACTATGCCTAAATCACAGATTTTGACCTCCACACCGATCTCTGCACCAAGCTTTCCAATGGTTCCACTCACTCAGGTGGATACCCCTCCCTCAGTCATCTCAAAACTGGAGACGGTGGTGCCGTTAGACACTCAAGCAGGGACCTGATATTCCCCATCTGTGGACCCTTTCTTGGGAGAGGTATATAGCCCCTTCTTAGAGTGCTCAAAGTCCCCTTCAGGGATATCCACGAAATCCACCAGGAGCCTCTCCACACTAGATGTGGTCCGCCTTGTGGACCAGCTATTGACAACCAGGAGGATTCCTGCAGATTCAAAAACCCAATCCCTTCTTGAACTTTGAAGTATTGCTTCATGGACTCCTTCTTACTCTCTTCCTTCTACCACCTTGCAGGTTTCGAATCGCACGACACCGACGCCTCTCTCGGCACCCATAGCTTCTGTGCCAGTAGTAGATCTCACTTTTGCCCCGGAGCTGATGCTTTGGCCTTCGGCTCCTTCAGAACCAGGTCTCCCTCAGACCCAGGATTGGACTACAGGCTCCCCTATACTGAGTTGGATGCCGATCCTTTCTACTGTGCCATCCATGGTCCCAGGAGCCTTGTCTGTACCAATCCTGTTTGAGACTCCATTCTTGGGAGCGGGCTCGACGGAGTGGAGTGTGACCCCGATTCCGAGGTTGTCATTCTCTGTTCCGGCCTCCCACCCCTCTTCGGGCAGTCCTGTGTTCCAGGCAATGGAGAGGGCCCTTGCCTCTGTAGGCAAGCCTGCGGTATCAGAACCCCAACCGTGTCCTCCCCCTGAGCTGCAGCTGTCACAGGCCATCTTCCCATGACATCGAGCACATGAGCCCCAGGAGACCCTATTACAGGGTTCCCTTTCCTCCGTGCCCTCCTCAGAAGCTCCTACTGAGGAAGTTCCAAGGAAGAAATCCTGCAAGAGGAAGCACATGGACTCCCCTGAGCAGTCCCTTACAGAAAGAAGATATGGATTACAATGAAGGGGAAAGGTCCCCACAATCATCCCCTGAAGATGTTTCCTTTGGAGACGTCCTTGAGATATTGGAACAGAGGGGTGATTGGACGCCCAAAAATCTTTACTCCGAGGAATTTATGTTCTTGCAGGCTTTTCGTGCTCGACCATCTACCTCTTGGGTGACCCCGCCTGCAGATGAGCTAGTTCATCTTGTGGTTCAGCATGTCTGGATGAATCCTGACTCTGTTGAGGCAATACCATGGAGACCAGACAAGATTCTCTCTTCCCCATGAAGAAAACCCACATTGGTCTAAAGGTTTACCAGTAGATGCAATGGTGGTGGCAACGGCCACAAAGAAAGAGCTCACTGAGGAGAGCCACACTGTTCACCCGCCTAAGAGAGAATCCCCAGCGGTGGACAGATTGGGAAAGCAAGTGATGTCCTTCAAGAATGCAACTGCAGTCATAACATGTGGGTTGTCCTGCCTCAGGCAGCCCTCGGTCGGCCGGATTCCAAAGTCTGGGTCCGACGTCGGCTGATGTCGCATTTCTCTCTGACGTCAGAGCGGCTGGAGTATATAAGCATCAGCCGACGCCATTTTCTTCAGTCTTTCTTGCCGCGCGGTGCCCGAAGCAGAAGCAGTTCGCAAGTGCCGGTCGGTCAGCTCCTGTATTCTACGATACCGAAGTCATCAAAAAAGCTAAGTACCCCGTTGGGGACCTTTTCTTGCCTCAGCCGATGTCAGAAATTACTGAAAAAGTTAACAATTGTCTTTTTTGTGGTAAACAAATACCTCATAAGGATTTCCACTCTTACTGCCTCCCTTGCCTGGGCCCAGACCACGACGTCTCAGCCTGTGTAGCCTGTGCTCGCTTCAACAAGCACACTCTCAGGCGCCGGGCGGAGTTCGCTGAAGATTTTTTCGGCGATAAATTTGCTTACACCATGCCGTCGGATCTTCCGACATCGCAAACTCCCAAAAAGCGAAAAGACCGGGACCGACATCCTCGGCCCGCGTCTACCACCGACTCCACGCCAAAACCTAGCGCGAGTGCTCCAGTTCCCTCTGAGACGGTCTCTCCACCGCTCCGAACCGAAGAAACCGCATTACCGATGACTCCGATTCCAGACATTACTCCAATGCCAGTTATAGATTTTCCTCCGGATACCGAAACCGAGGAAATGCCCGAGACCATTGCTGTAGACAAGGTCACTCCTGCACGTGGAGCTGCCAGGCCTCCTATGGCCATGTCTATTAAGGCCTACACTAGGGCTAAGGCAGCCAGCAAAACAAAGCATATTACTTCTAAATCCATACCTCAGCCGACTCCGGAGACACAAATTATGTCCATGGCTGCTGACTTAATTTCCATAATTAGAGGTTCACAGACCCATCCTGAGAGAGCATCCCAGCCTCCTCCTGATAAAAGGCCCCGGGTTGAACCCTCTGACCCTACTCCTTCAGATGAAGACTCTGAGGGCTCTGTCCACTCTGATAGCCAGGAAGAGCTCTTCCAGACCTATGAGGACTCGGATGCAGAAGATTCCATACCTTCGGCCTCCCCTCCTGAGGATATTTCTTTTGGGGAAGTTCTGCACACCATGAGGGAACATTTCAAGTGGCAGGGCCAGGAATATTCTGATTCCAGGAAACGCCTTAGGACTTTCCTTAAGAAGCCTCAGCACAGGCCCTTAGCTATTCCTCCTGTACTTGATTTTCTGGATGACTTGTATTCTGATTCTAGTGCTACCCCTGATACTCTCCCTCCTGCTCCAGCCAAGCCAGACAGGTATTGCAGGGTCCCAGAAACTCATTCCCATTTATTCAGGGCCCATACTGTTGATTTGGAAACTATTTCACAGAGGCATAAAGGAGTTTCAGCCTCCACCTCAAAAAATCCTTTGCCCTCCAACAGGGAAGCAAGGTCATTAGAGAGATGGGGTAAAAAGGTTTACACATCCACTACCTTATCTATGAGAGCTTTAAATTGCCTTTTTCATATGTTCCAATATCAGGATTATCTCTTAGAAGATTTACAAAAAACATTAGCTTCTCCTGATCCTTTAGACAGGAAGACTTTGCAGGAAGCTGTACATAACACTCAGCAAGTAAGCAATCACTTCCTGCAGTGTGGATATGATGCACTGGAAGCTTCATGTAGGGCAGCTATGACAGGGGCAGTGATGCATAGACATGCTTGGTTAAAAGATCAACCTCTACCAGATCATGTAAAAGCAAAACTTCTGGATGCACCTTTGGAAAAGAACAAGCTTTTTGATGCAAATGCTAAGGATGTGTTAAAGACCATCGAAGAAAAAGCAAAATCAGTTCAAACTGTGAAAGATTTCCAAAGGATTTCCTCCAGGTTCAACCCCCCAGATTCAGTAGGAATTGGCCTTCAAAAAACTGGTCCTTTCCTAACCCAGAAAAGTTTCAAAGGGGTAAGAACAGACGTGGCCGAGAAAGAGGCCAATACAGTGGCCCTTACAGGGGACATCAATGGCAGCCAGGAAACCAAAGAGGTGATGCAGGGGTTTCTCCTGCCCAACAACCACAATCTCAATGACTTTCCTCTACTACCGCCTACCAGGGAACAACTAGAAGCTCCCTTGGGCGGGAAATTATCTCTGTTTGCAGAAAACTGGCACAGACTGACAAAGGACAAATGGATTTTGGACATTATAGACCGAGGGTACAGGTTTCATTTTCATACCTTACCAAGAAAACAAGGCATGCCAAATCTACCACAACATCAAAGGGCAGAGGCTATCAAGCAAATCACTCTGCTAACTCGAATGAAAGCAATAGAAAGAGTTCCACAACAAGAACAAGAACAGGGGTTTTACTCAAGACTGTTCCTTGTTCCAAGAAAAGAAACTCAGTGGAGACCAATACTGGACTTGTCCGCATTAAACACCTTTCTCATAGTACCAAAGTTCAAAATGTTGACTCTACAGCAACTCCTTCCCATGCTGGGCAAGGAGTCGTGGCTGATTACTCTGGACCTCAAGGAGACATACCTGCATGTCCCTATCAGACACAGCTGCAGAAGATACCTCAGATTTCTTGCAGGGCCAGAGCATTATCAATTCTCAGCTTTGCCATTTGGCTTATCTACTGCGCCAAGAGTGTTTACAAAATGCCTGGCTTCAGTAATTGCTCATTGCAGGCTCCAGGGTATACAAATTTACCCGTACCTGGATGACTGCCTCATACAAGCGGACGACAAATTGATGTTGACAAAAAATCTGGAATATGTCATATGATTACTTCAAGCTCTGGGATACACAGTCAACTTCCAAAAGTCAAGACTGCAGCCATCCCAGCAAATAATCTTATTAGGAGCCAAACTAGACACAGCCTCTCAGATGGCTTACCTGACAGAAGACAAGCAAGAGAAGTTAACTCAATACTTCAAAGGTTTAGCAAAACTCACCCAGATGACTGCAAGGAGATTCCTACAGGCCCTGGGTTACATGGCATCCTGCATTCTACTGGTTCCATTAGCAAAACTACACATGAGAAAGCTTCAATGGTACCTAAAAAGCGTTTGGTCTCAGCACAGCAACAACTTGGAGACAATCATACCATTCATTCCATGCTTACAAAAGGAATTCCTATGGTGGGCCTCGGTGAGCCAGGAAAACACAGGCATGTCATTCAAAAAACCACAGATAACACAGACCATGACTACAGGCGCCTCAGACCTCGGATGGGGGGCGCACATGGAAGGCAGGTGTATACAAGGACAATGGTCTCCAAAGGAAACACATCTGCATATAAACCAAAAGGAAATGCTGGCAGTAATGCATGCTATCGAGGCTTTTCAAAACCAACTCCAGCAAGGTCACTTAATGATACGGACAGACAACACCACTGTGATGTGGTACATAAACAAGCAGGGGCACCCACTCTTACCCCTTTGCAGACTGACAATGCAGCTTTGGGAGAAATCACTGAGTCTAAACATCCAGTTACAATCACAGTTTGTTCCAGGAAAAGACAATGTGTTGGCAGACAGCCTAAGCAGGAATTTCACAGATCCACACGAGTGGAGGTTACATCCGAAGGCTCTCAGACAACTCACTTCGACATGGGGCAAGCCAGAAGTGGACCTATTTGCCTCTCACCTCAGTCATCTCCTACCAAAATTTTGCACAAGGACATACCATCCAAAGGCTTGGAAAATAGATGCTCTTTCATTCAACTGGAACTCCCTAGCAATCTATGCATTCCCACCTCTGCCACTGATGACTTCAGTATTACTAAAGATCAAAGCAGAGAAGCTCAAGGGAATCATAATAGCTCCGGATTGGCCAAGACAACACTGGTACCCACTACTACGGAGCATATGCCACACCAGGAGGTGGGCCCTTCCTCAGTGGCCTCTACTTTTGACTCAACACAATTTCGAAACACTGCATCCAAACCTTCAGACTCTGCAGCTTACAGCCTGGGAGATCCCATAAATAACTTCAACTTATCTCTCTCCAAGGAAGTTCAGCGGATACTAACAGAGACTCGAAGACCGTCCACCAGAAAGGTCTACTTAGCAAAGTGGAAAAGATTCAGCAATTGGAATACCAGCAAAGGGCATGATGCATCATTACTGAACATCCCACTTATCTTGGAATATTTGGCAGATATGTTACAGAGTGGCCTCTCATATTCTTCAATAAAGATACATGCATCTGCTATTTCAGCTAGATACAACACTGATCCTCCTGTTTTTCTCACCCTTACTAAGACAATTCCTCAGGGAATCAAGAACATTAAGCCACCAAGAAAGGCCCCAGTGCCAGCCTGGGACCTCAATTTTGTCTTAGAAAAACTGATTCTACCTCCTTTTGAGCCAGCAGCTTCAGTTGACTTGCAATTTCTTTCATGGAAAACAGCCTTCCTGTTGGCAATTACCTCAGCAAGAAGGGTTTCGGAACTACAGGCCCTAATGGCAATACCACCCTTTATTATTTTCCACAGAGACAGGGTTTCATTAAGGACCAACCCTACCTTTATGCCAAAGGTGGTATCTAGGGTTTCTCTAAATCAAGCCATTCATCTGCCTACTTTCTTCCCCAATCCTGAGAATAAGGGGAAAAGGCTTTTGCATACCTTGGACATTCATAGACAACTTCGATACTAACTGGACAGAACCAAGGACAGTAGGAAGTCTGAACAGCTTTTTGTAGCTTACGCCCCTGCAGTCCAAGGAAAAGCAATTTCAAAACAGACTATTTCTAAATGGATTGGACATTGCATCAGATTCTGTTATTCCTTTCATGGAAAGACTGTTCCAGCCTATGTCAGACCACATTCCACCAGAGCTACAGCCACCTCTACAGCATTTTTAAGAGGGTGCCTACAAAGGACATTCTAGAAGCTGCTACATGGAGCTCCGTGCATACATTCTCAAAACACTACAATCTCCCCCTATATTCCAGATCCAGAGCAGGCTTTGCTTGGCAGTCCTGCAGGGTTTGATTGCCACACCATCTCTTTCCTAGAGCATACCTCCTCCCCCAGCTAAGCTATGGTATTCTACCCACATGTTATGACTGCAGTTGCATTCTTGAAGGACACAGTACAGTTTTGTACCTACCATAAATGTAGATGTCTGATAGACATGCAACTGCAGTCGGGTTTTCCCTCCCTCCATACCCCTCTATGCTTAGGGTCCACTCCTATCCCCCTCACTCTTAGCTGGGGATATCTGTTATGGTGTATTTGTTTCATTGCTCATGTAATTGTTTGGAATCCTGTTTTTGTCTTCCAATTTGATTACAGCCTTCCTTGGAGGGCACCTGGCATCTGGGGCAAGAAACACTGAAGAAAATGGCGTCGGCTGATGCTTATATACTCCAGCCACTCTGACGTCGGAGAGAAATGTGACATCAGCCGACGTCGGACCCAGACTTTGGAATCCGGCCGACCGAGGGCTGCCTGAGGCAGGACAACCCACATGTTATGACTGCAGTTGCATGTCTATCGGACATCTACATTTATGGTAGGTACAAAACTGTACTTTTGCTTCACCGACCTTTGCAATTCGGCCCTTGAACTACCTGGGACATTTCACCAGACTCCAGAGACCTAATCTCCGAACTCTCTGGTACTGTTATCAGGACAGGTGTCTGACGAGGTAAATGACAAGGTAGCCTCGCAGCTAACAACCCTGGAATCAATATCAAATTCGTCCATGAGGTTAATTTCACATGCAGCCGAAGGGGCAACAAGAGCTGCGGGTTCAGGTGTAGTTATGAGACATCACACCTGGATGCGCCTTTGTGACTTTGCGGATCCTTTTAGGTCTTCCTTCCTTACCGCTCCAGTGGAAGCATATTCCCTGTTTGGCCCTAATTTGGCTCTAAAGTGAAGGGCATGCTAGCCAGGTGTGAGCAGGATGCAAGACCCCATCTGCTGATGGTGTACGTTTCTCTGCTCCTCAGCGCTCCTTTTCCAAGAACCAGAGAAGTGGGAAATTGTGGCACAAAAAGTCTCAGGGTCCTTTTCATGACATGTGGCAAGTTCATCCCCAGAGGCAGAGGGGGCAACTCTTTGGAAGATGCCCCCTATAGAGGCAGAGGGGGTCCACATAATCACGGCTCCAAAGATTCGTTCTCTGGACAACCCTACTAGCACTCCTGAAGAGCGGTCTGATTGCTTTCCTCTGGAAGCAGTCGGGGGACGTCTTTCTCTCCACCTCAATGCCTGGCTATTACCACTGATTCTTGGGTGCAAAGATGCCCCTACAGAAGCAGAGGGGGTCCACTTAATCAGGGCTCCAGAGATACGTTCTCTGGACAACCCTACTAGCACTCCTGAAGAGCGGTCCGATTGCTTTCCTCTGGAAGCAGTCGGGGGACGTCTTTCTCTGCACATCAATGCCTGGCTATTACCACTGATTCATGGGTGCAGAAGATAATAACCAGAGGTTACCAAATTCCATTCCATTCCTACCCAAAGCCACCAAAACAAATTCCCGATGTTCCACCCAGTCTAAGAGAAGAAGCAGCTCTACAGATAGAAAAGCTGTAATCCCACCAGAGGAGATCGAATCCGGATTCTACTTAAGATTCTTTTTGGTGTCAAAAAAGACAGGGTACTGGAGACCAATTTTGGACCTCAGCAGTTTGAACAAGTTTGTAACCCAGACAAAATTCTGGATGGTCACAGTTCAGTCCATCCTCCTCTTTCTGGAGGAAGTTGATTGGATGTGCTCAATAGACCTTAAGGATGCGATTTACCACATACAAATGGACAAACGCTCCAGAAGGTTCCTTTGCTTCCGGCTGGGAGCCAGTCATTACCAATTACGTTCAATGCTCTTTGGACTCTCTACAGCCCCGAGTGTTCACCAAATGCATGGCAGTTGTGACAACTCACTTGAGACTACAAGGATTCTGGGTGTTTCCATACTTAGACGATTGGCTTCTTACCGCCCCCACCAAGCACCTACTGGTAACAGCCTTGTATTACACCTTCTCTCTGACAAATTGTCTGGGAATCTCTATTAACTGGGAGAAGTCCAACCTGACTCCAACCCAATCTTTGGAATTTATGGGGTGATTTTCAATACCCGTTCTTTCTTAATCTCTCTCATGGATCACAGGCTACAAAGACTAGGGATCCAGCTCCAAGGTATACTCTGCCACGACATGGTTTCAGCTTGAGAGGTCCTGCAGCTGTTAGGTTCAATGACAGCATCAATATCAATAGTGCCCTTGCAATGTTTCACATGAGACTCCTACAATGGCTTTTGTTAACCCAGTTGTATCCAAACCGTCATCCTTTGTCTTTCCAGATCTGAATAACAAATTGATGCAAGCAAGACCTAACTTGGTGGATGAAGTCAGAGACAGAACTTTGGAGCCAACCCTTCCACCCCTCTCGGCCCAGCATCACTGTGACCACAGACGCTTCCCTGATAGGGTGGGGGCAGGCATTTTCAGGGAATGACAGTCCAGGGCACATGGTCCGATATAGAGTCCAATCTGCATATAAACATTCTAGAACTGAGGCCAATGCTTTTGGGGTTGCAAGCATTCCAGTCTGCCCTTCCTTTGGGAACAATTGCTATCCATTCAAACAACATGTCAGTAGTTTGGTATATCAACAAACAAGGAGGAACCAAGTTTTACCCCCTATGTTGAGAGGCCATGAGAGTTTGGCAATGGGCGATAGCTTCCAACCACTTTCTGATAGCTATGCATATCCCAGGGAATTACAGTGGGATTGCAGGCAAGTTGAGCAGATGCATTCTCCTGCCTCACGAGTGGTCCCTCAACTCCAGCACAGCGGCAAAGATTTTCAGCCATTGGAGCCAGCCTTGCTGCGACCTATTCTCCTCCCCGTCCAACCACAAATGCAGCAACTACTTTGCCCTAATTCCCCCGCAGGGGGAGTCCCAGAGGGATGCTTTAATCCACGATTGGCCCACGGGACTTCTATATGCTTATCCTCCCATCCCTCTGATTCCTCAGTTCATGAAGAAAGCTCTTCGGTTGAAAAGCAAAGTGATCCTCATACCACCTTATTGTCCTCAACAGGTATGGTTCCCCTTTCTCTGGCCTCACCAACTTTGCCAACCATGGATTCTGGATCAAACTCCAGATCTGATCTCCCACCCTCAAGGGTTGAGCCACCCGAACATGACCAGTCTCAGCCTCGCAGCTTGGCTTCTCCATTTCTTATGATCACCAGGCATTGTAAACTTTCCTTCCCAGTACGTGACATTGTCCTGTCTTTGCATAAACCATCCACCTTGAAACTTTATGCTGAGAAATGGAAAAGATTTTCAGTTTGGTTTAGACTGAAAAAACTAGATCCATACTCTGCACCGGTCTCTGCCTTACTATAGTACTTATCAGACTTCTTTGAGGAGAGTGCTGCAGCATCATCTATACGAGTTCATTTACCTGCCATTTCAAACTTTCATAATGGTTTTGGTGATTCTTCCTTAATTTTACATCATCTAAGCCAAACCTTTTTGAAAGGAGTCTTATCACTCCAAATCTCCAATTAAGCAGCCCATAGAACCATGGAGTCTCACTCTAGTCTTATAGTCTTTAACATGGCCTCGCTTTGAGCCTACATCCACTTGTGACATCAAGTTTCTGTCTTGGAAATCTCTTTTTCTGGTGGCCATTACATCTGCCAGACGCATTTCCAAGCTCCATGCTCTATGTATGAAGCGTCCTTATTTGATTTTTCCATAAGGACCAAGTATCACTACGGACCAATCATTCCTTCCTTCCCAAAGTAATTTTTGAGTTCTCTATTAATCAGACTATCGACCTACCAGTGTTCTTTCCTAAATTTTCAAACAAAGGAGGGCATTGTTTATACTTAACTGACATCCACAGCAACTGTGATTTTACTTGGACAGGACAAAAACAATCTGCAAATCAGACCAGTTATTTATATCCTTCTCTGGTCCTAAAATGGCAAAGTCAGTTTCTAAAGTGACCTTATCTAAATGGCTTAGAGACTGTATAATTTTCATTTATCACCACAAGAGAATGTCTACACCACAGAAAAATCAAAGCTCACTCCACCAGATCAATGGTAATTTCTGTAGTGTTCCACTCCAGAGTTTCCGTGGACGACATCTATGCAGCAGCTACATGGGCTACCTCATACTTTTATCATTCATTACAAATTGGATCTGGTCTTCAGGGGAGGAGCTTCATTTGGCTCAATGATGCTCAGGAATATTCTTCCGTAAGGGCCGCCCAAGTGACACAAGGTAGCTGGGGACTCTGTCCCATTAGTGATGAATGGAATGAAGATTAACATCATAAGATAAAGAAGTTATGTCTTACCATAACTTTATTTGTGTTGTTGATCTTCATCCATTCATCACATCCCACCCTCCTAGAGGCTCCTGGAGGATACTTTGGGTCCAACTTCTGAATTAGGTTTCTTGCTCAGAGACGGCCTCTGCTTTACTAATTTCAGGCATACTCATTCTGAGGTAACAGGGAGAAGGGTATTATAGGTAAAAGCTTAGCTCGAGACTTTTTGGCTGGCGCGAGCTCTGTATAAGGTCAACTTGGTTCCGAGGACGGAACCAATAACCCATCAGTGATAAATAGATGAAGATCAACAACACAGATGGAACTTTATGGCAAGACATATATTTTTTTTTATTGCACTTGCTGGTTCTTGTCTCATCAGACAGTTTGCTGTTTTGTGTGTGTGTGTGTGTGTGTGTGTGTGTGTGTGTGTGTGTGTATTATAGTATAGTCAAGAACTTTTGTCACAACTACATACAGTGTATGTATTTGCTTTTGCACTGAAAGCTTTTGATGTGCTTATCTCCTGCTGACATTACTTTGTTAAGCAACCCTTATATTTTATGGTTGTGCCAGAATGACCAAGAATTGTACAGTCATAGAAATTTCAAGGCTACTCAGTCTTGGAACCATTATGTCTTGGTAGCTCCCACCTTAGACTATACCTTTCTTCTCAAGGAGGGCTAGGCCAGTGAAGCCTGTGGTATATTTATGAATACCTATCCAATTATCCAGGTCACGTTTGAAGGAAGATAGTATATCTATATCTATATATATGTATATCTATGGGTCTATATGACTTGATCGACATTTCATATGACTTGCTGTTTATTTGGTCGACGGTTCATTTGATCGACAAGCATTTTCCCCCTACCCCAATGTTGTGCGACCCTGGAGTTGATATATATATAGTTGGGGGGGGCACAGCCCCCCACATTGGGGGGTGTGGGGTGCGAAGCCCCCCACCTAAATATATATATATAATATGTACACATACTGTATCTGCAGGGGGAATCTGTTCTAGATGTGAGGGAGACTATGATTAACAAATCTGTCTCTCCGTATTGTTTTATTGAGCTGCTGAAGCAGGTTTAGATGGTTCTTCTGGTATTTGTGGAACTGTTTGATTTGTGAAGGTATAAGAGATCCTGGACTACTGGGACCCTGATTGTGTAGAAGGCAGTCAAGGCATAGGTTTCCTCTGAGGAGTGTATCAGGCACAGAAAAGAGGGACATTGCTTACAGTCTTTTTCTGGTAGCTTAGGGATTTTAAGGCTGTGATCTTCTCTTTGTTAGGATCCCTCTGAGGTCTTTCCAACTATCGGAGATGTCTGAGGAGGTACACCCCAAAGTGGGTGTTGTAGTCTATAATTGGTCTGATCAGTTCTGAATGAAAGGTTGCATTGTCATCTTTAGATCTGGATGATATTCCACTGGAGATCAGCTGTACCATGTAGAAGGATTACTTGACGGAACGTTGCTACATGGTAATCTAATCAAAGGATAGGAAATTTTCCACACAAGTCCATGCTGTATGCTGGGGGTGTGGTTTATCTGTCAAATGTGACAATGTTGCATTTTTTAGCATTTAATTTAAGCCATCTTTCAGTCCATCAAGCATTATAAATGTAAGTTCCTGTTGGCGGACATCTGTATCTGAGGAAGATTTGATAGTAACTCCCACTTTGCAGTCATCTGTAGACTAGGTTATTCATAGGTCTTTGTTTTTAGTCTGTAAAAGAAGTAAATACCAAACAAAAGTTGTCCCAGGACTGAGCGCTGCAATACACCACTGGTCACCTTCATGCTGTCTGATATGCCCCCTGCCACCTGTGTTAATCAAGGATGTTGTTATGCGTTTCATTTCCATACAGATGAGACTCGTTAGACTAAGGGGTTTATAATTTCTGGGGTTGGTAGTGGGGTCACTTTTATGAAGTGGCATCTACAGTGCTGTACTCCATACCTCCTGGACTGAGCCTGTAGCCAGGTTTAGATTAAATAGGTTATGGAGAGGTTTTGCCGAAGCATGTTCAGTACTATTTACAAATAGCCTGGTATGTCGTTTGGTCTTATGGCAGAAATATTCTTAGTCTTGGCAGCACTTTCAGTACATGCTCTGTAGTGATGATGGGGAGTGGGAGGTCTTTTAAGAGGTACAGGTGTCATAGGGCTTCGGATGGTCATTTCTGGAGTGAAATTTACAATTAAATTTACAGTAAATTGGAAATGTCCAGCATGCTGAGAAATATTTTACCTTTCATTATGAATTCTGTGTGAGTGTTGTTTTTTAGTTTTCTAACATCAGTAAAGAAAGATCTGTAATTGTTTTTTTGCTTCAGATGCCAACCTGCGTTCATGTGCTTCATAACTAGATCTAATAGTCTTTTTAAAATTCTTACTGAAATTCTCAAAATTTTCCTTAACATGATGGGTCTTTAGATCTGTTGTACACAGTAATGAATTTTTTCCTTTTATTGTTAATTTTATTTATGTTGGTAGACTGCCAGGGGGCTTTGCTTTTAAATTTCCCATTGTATGTAGCTATAGATGGGACTGACAATTCTATACATTTATTTATATGTGTGTAAATCTCCTTTATTGTCAGCTGAGAAGATGTCTGGGGTGACATTGTTATAAGTGAATTTTGAGACTTCACAGAATTTGAAAAATTGTGTGCTTGAAGTCTTTAACTTTCAGTGTATTGGTTTCATGGTGGTTTAAACAGGTTGAGGGAAAAGGTTTCTATTTTGTGGACTGACTTAATTGGAGTTGTATATGACACTGCATTTTTAAGAACCAGGTCAAGCTCGTTTGGTTCACTGAGTTTATTTTTTTAAGTGTGTGATCTAAAATTTGTCTCTTTGATCCAATAGCAAATACTTTGTTTTCCCGCTGAAAGGAGACTTTGTTGTATTACTGTTTGGTCCCTAGTGTCTTTATCAGGCAATTTCCAGTATTGCATGTTTCTTGCAATGTAATCAGGAATCTCCTTTACTCACTACAGCAGGTATATTACTTTCTCCACCTAAAGCAGTGTGTGCTGCTTACTTTCTGTCCCAGTTGCTGCTTCAATTTTTGTTTGATATTGAAATGAATATAAAAAAAAAATTCTTACTGCTGTAGGAAATGTATGCTGCAGACACTTCTGAGTTGATTGTGTCTGGTTTAATGCAAATAATTTTGTTGTAATGAAGTCCTGTGAAGAGAAAACCATCCTATCTTCAGGAAACTCATCTGTTTCTCAAAGCACTCCTGCACCGCTGATGAGAGATTATTAAACACTGACCTCATATAAAAGCTGACGTTGATGTTTCTGCCACATAGTAACATAACCATTGTTTGGCTAACCCTGTCCTGCTACTGAGTTGCATGATGGGAAAGGACATGAAATGCTCATTAGTAGCATACTGTCTCCATTTTAGGTTAACTTTGAGATATTTTCTATTTGTTTAATATTTTTATTTGTATATTAATTAAACTATTGAGAACTTAAACCCAAACTAATTCAAGAATGGACATTTTTAACCATAAAATAATGCAGTAATATAACTGTTATTTGTATCTCTTTTAAAATAATAAATGTGAAAACAGAGTTATGTTGGTACCCTAGTTTTGGGTGCAGAGATAAATTGACATATGCTGTAAATAGGTTAGAGCCTAATCCATTTTTCTTTTCATGCATGCAGTTCATGCATGCAGTTTTCCCCCCTTATCTCAATTTTTTTTATTTATTTATTTTATTTTATTTTATTTTACATTTGTTAACCGGGGGTGTCTGACTGAGCCGAAAAGGCCCTTTTTCAGCAGAGGCCCGGGGAGAAAAGCTCCACAAAGAAAAATTACAGACACATTTAGTTATTTAGACATGATCAGTATACACACAAATTACAGGAGACATGTTTTTACAGTGGTATGCGGCACATAAACTGTTACAGTGGAGAGAACAAACAAAAAAATATTAATTTTAAAAATAAAGGTAATTAATAGATTTGTGGTATACAGTTGAAATTTGGAACATAGGTAGAGTACATACATAGTACACAGGTACAGTACATACATTGTAGATTAGCCAGTGTTTGAGTAAGATTGAAAACTATTATCAAGTGCTCTAGATTTTGTATGTATGTGTTATCTGCTTTCACTAGCCTGGGGAGCAATCATGGCAATGCCTTACTGTCCCTTTTAGTCCCCTTCCCCCATACCACTTTGGCTGTAAGATGCTGTTATCATCTTTCCTCTTTGTAGTGTATGCCTTGTATACTTGTGGAGTAGTCAAAAAGTGTGCCATTAAATTGGCCTTACAAAAGGGGGTTCAGCTTTTGTATGGGTAATGTGCTAATTAAAGGATGACTCTAATGTCCTGCAGTTAAAATAAAAATACTTGCGAGTGAAATCTCGACCCTGAAAATAAGAGAGAATATGCAAAAATAAAATGTACCAGTAACTCTTTTTGGTAATCATCTCTGACAGTAGTGAGTGGTAAGAGAAAAAAGTAAAAGAAATGATTACCACAGTAATGTACTTCAGTTTGGCGTTACCATTCACTGCTACATTCACCAGCTTTCATCACTGCAGTTGTAACAGTAAATAAATAAAATGGTTTGCTGTTGTAGGCAGTTACGTTAGCATTGTCCACAGATGTGCAGATATCTTGTGTCTTATGAGTAAAAATAAAAATACCAGCTTATACAGGGTCAGTGCTTTTCAGTTGTTTTTATTTTTTTATCTGAGGTAGATGTATATATATGGTATGTCCTTCTAACTACTTGGTTATGTATGGCACACATTCAGCTTCACTGAAACTCTGTGACTGCTAAAAATGGATTAATTTATTTCTGAAGGGATTTGAACCTAGTATCATTTAGTTATGCATTTATTGCCCACCCCTTTGTATTGCTGATGATATGTTACTAAGTGTTGCATTGATTTTAATAGTTTGAGCAGCTACTCACTGGATGTCCTTCCATTCACTTGTTGCAGTATTCTTAACATCTGGGATTCCCTGCATGTGGCAGCCCAATGTTCAACCAGTATACAAAAGCCTTAGGTTGCTTTAAGGTATGTCATTTGTCACATGTATACTCCGTGTGTAGGGTAGGGCATAATGGTGACATCTGGATGTACCATCCTCAGAACTTCTTTGCCGTCAGTTCGAACGCCATCTCTCGAGCGGCAGTCTGAATGCCTCTGTCCTATTTCTGGTTTCTGAGCAGTTGCAGATAAGTGCCCCATTGGGGTTTTGTTTTTTTCTTGTCTCTTTGCTACTTCCGGGGTTTCCTGTCATCCAAGAAGGATAAATGCCAGTTTGGGAGACAGATCCCCCATAAAGACCACCACGAACGGTGTTTATTTTATCTAGGCGACTCTCACGACCATACACCCTGTTCAGTCTAGCACTCCACATGCCTTGCTAACTGACAATGCAGAAATACTCATCACTGAGGTCCAAATCAATAAACACAAATCTATAAACATTGCGTGTATCTATATTCCCCCAGGTAACAACACAAGTACCATGGAGGGTATCCTCCAATGGCTGTCCACTAACTGCCACCAAGAAACTATTATTCTCGGGGACTTTAATATTGACTGGAACATGTGTTTTTCAGACTTCCCCACCTCCCATATAAATTTGCATGGCTTCTCCCAGATCATATCTTCCCCTACCGGAAGGACAGTATCCTAGACTAGATATTAATAAACAACAAACCCCATATATATATATATATATATATATATATATATATATATATATATATATATATATATATATATATATATATAAAGCAGGCACCCTACCTGAGGACATCAGTGATCACTTCCTCACCTATATACTCAGGAAAAGAAATGACATCCCTCAACAATCTACCTTTAAAACCATTAGGAGTAATTAGAGCTTTATGTAGACTAAACTCCAAAATGAACTTAACTTATTTGACTGGACTGACATAAAACTTCTTCCACTAGACAAAGCAGTCTCATACTTTAACTCTAAATTTCTTGCTATCTTGGATAACCATGCTCCCAAACGTACGATCAGAACCAGTTATAAAGTAGTACCGTGGCTGTAAAATGATACAAGACAAAAAATTATTTCCAGAAACAAAGTTTGGGCCTCCTGGAGAACCACTAAATCCCCTAAAGACCACCTCATATATAAACAGCTAAGAAATGTTACAAAGAAGTCCATTATGCTAGACAAAAAAAAAAAACTACTACTGTAATCTGCAACAAAAGCCCCAAAATCATCCACAAAAATTTGGTCAAGCATAAATAAACTTCTCCACCCAGGACAATCATCTGCCCTACCCCCTTGACTACCCTCCAAACACCTCCTAAAATTGTTGCTAACACTTTCTTTACAGAAACCGTGCAATCTCTTGCCAACAAACTATCTCCCAATACCCCAAGTTCCACCAGTCCTGCACCCAGTAATCACACCCCCTTCAAGTTCGACCCAGTACTAACATCTTTTATTAGGTCCCTACTTAAGAAACTGAAACCCACCACCCTTTCAGCAGACCTATTACCCGCAGAGCATCTCCAAAAAGCCGCTAATGAAATAGCATACCCCATTACAATATTAATCAATAATACTATTCTCGAAGCTTATATTCCCTCCATTTGGAAAATCTCACACATTATTCCTCTCCGTAAAGGGGGGAATTCCACTGAACTCTCAAATTGTAGGCCTATAGTCATCCTGTCACCCTTGGCTAAAATAATGGAAAAATGTATCTCTGAACAATTTCTAGCCTGTCTTAATGAGAACAATCTCCTAACCCCCTCCCAGCACGGATTTAGACCTTGCCATAGTACACCCTCAGCCCTTCTCTCCTTCACTGACACAATAAATCAAAACTGTAATAACAACAAGCTCTCCTCAGCCCTCTTCCTAGACCTATCCAAGGCATTTGACATGGTAAACCACCAGCTACTCTTAGAGACACTAAAATCACTCTCCATAGATAACCTAGCAATTAACTGGTTTCATTCTTATCTAAGTGGCAGACAACAAGCTGTACTATGGAAAGATAACCTATATCTCCCCTTTTACCAATCACCCTTGGAGTCCCCCAGGGATCAATATTGGGTCCTCTCCCATTCTCCATCTTCATTAATGATCTGCAAAAAGTAATCCCAGATGCAGTGTGTATTCAGTATGCAGATGACTCCACCCTAATCTGCACTGCCACCTCCCCCACAGACTTACAATCTTTAGCCCAAACCACTTTCAGCAAAGTAGAGAACTGGCTCACTGGTCACCGTCTACTATTAAACCCAAATAAAACCAAGTTGTTACTCTTCACCCCCACTCGCAAGGTCCCCTTGCCATCTCTCACCATAACATCCAACGATGGTACCATAATTTCTCCAGAACCTTGTACTAAACTACTAGGAATAATCAACAACAACCTTAAGTTTGATGCTCATGTCGACAAAACTATTAAAACAGTTAATAAGAAACTAGACTCTTTATACAAGATTAAACAATTCCTAACCCCATCTACTAGGACTGTGACTGCTCGTACACATGTGCTGTCAACCCTTTTTTATGCCCACCCATCTTCTTAAATCTAAGCAAATCAGACCTCAATAAATTTACTAGCTGCTATATTAATATTGACAGATTTGACACAGGATCAGCTTATCGAACCCATCACTGTCAAAACCTTAAATTGCTAGACTGGCTAGAACTACCTTACCAACTTCAGTATAACCAACCTTTAGTGGTTCACAAAATTCTTTACCAACTAGACAGTACAGCCATACTGAAAAATATGATCACCCCCTACAGTAACTTAAAAACTCTCCGCTGTTACAACAGAATGCTAGTACAGACTGTTAAATCCAACAGTTCAGTCGGTGAATCATTATTTTCCAACTCTGCTGGTAAAATCTAGAACTTACTTCCTGCATTACTTACTACAGTTCCTTCCTTAACCCAATTCAAAATATCTCTTAAAAAACACGTAAAAATGCATTGGCTTTGTCCCTGTACAAACCCCGACTAACCCCCCACTCAGACATCAAATATAAATGAAAACCTTATTACAGGAAGAAACTCTGATTATCTAACTGTTTACAAAACTGAGTATGTCTCTTACCTACTGGATAGTATTAAAGTAAGGATGATAGCTTGTCTCAACCATGTATGTGAACCACTATAAATGTATGTGATTTCCCTTATTCAGTAATCTCCAAACATTTCCTATCAGTTAAAAATTTCCAACTATTTCCTGTGTTTATTTTAGAAAATCTTGAACACGTGTGTATATATATTGTTGAACAAATGTCCATTTTGTAATAATTCACTGTATGTATACCTGTTATGTATGTCTGGAGCTTTTCTCCACGGGCCTCCGCTGAAAATGGACCTATATCCAGTCGGACTTTCCCAGTTAACAAATGTAAAATAAATAAATAAAATAAATCTCTCAGGCTTTCATACCAAAATGTCTGTGTAGTAGGCTTTCTTCCTTAGTATTGTATCTGGAGAATCAGTGACTTAAGCTTCTCGCAAAAGATACTATGGAAGGAGCTTCCCGTCCCAAGGGTCAGCTGTCAGAGAAGAAGGTGGTTAAGAAACCGAGACCAGAATCTTCTGCTGTCCAGCCTCTGCTGGATGTTTCTCTCGAGGTGAGTGAGTACCTTGAGGTTCTCCTGACTTTGTTGTCAGATTCCTCTGCCGCGACTGGTTTGAAGACCGCCAGGGATCCTTCTTTCAGCCTGATGAGGCTTTGCAGACGTCCATTTCAAACGTTCAGGGGGTCCACAGTTGATTATTTCCAAGGCGCCTAAGGATGTTCCTCAGATTGTAGTTAGGGAAGAAGTCCCTACAACTGTTACTGAATGCTGTCCTGGGTCAGAGCCTACCAGTTTTTACAGAGCAGAAGACCCTTTAAAGAAAAAACGAAAAACTAAGCATGTTTTTCTTGCTCCTAGAGATCCACAGAGTGAATGGCAGGCCTTCACTCAGGGTTTATTTAATGCTTTGATGGCATTGAAATTTCCTCATGGGGGTACTTTTCCAGCTTCTCCTTGATACTGTACTCCACTGAAAAGACCCAGGAAACAGGATTCCTCTGAAGAGGAGTCTGATTCTGATGAAGAGTCCCTTGCTTCTCAACTCATATGTCTTCTCCTTTCGACTATAGGTCAGAGGAAGAGGAATCTACCAGTCCTAATACTGTCTGTGAAGAAATTTCTTTTGGGGACACGATCTCCAGGAGGATGGAATTTTTTAAATGGGATTATGCTCAGGTCTCTGAGATCTAAAAGAGGTACTATGAGTTGCTACAGATGGAACCTCCTATACCTTCTGCTATTCCTCCTGTTTTGGCTACTTTGTCGGATGCATTTTCAAATGCCTCTAAAGCCCTTGATTCTTTGCCTCCTGCTCCCAAGAAGCCTGATATGTTTTACAGGGTACCTGAGGACTGTAACGTTTTGTACAGGTGTCCTGCTGCTAACCCCTCAGTGGTGTCTGTAGCCTCTGACAAGCCCTCTCAGTTATTTCTTTCACCCAAGTTACTGCCTTCTAATAAAGACCGCAGACCAATAAAAAGCCTAGGTAAGAAAGTTTACACCCTCAGCTTCCTTGACTTTTAGGGTTATTATCAGACCTATATTTCCGGGTATGTGTTTGCTGTCCTTTCTCAGCCTTGTCAGGTTCTTTCTGATCTCCCAGATTCTGAGGGTAACACTTCTGCTGTTTCCCTGTAAGGGGCTTTCTCACAGGTGGTTTGTCATTCCATCAACTGTAGTTATGGTGCAGCAAATGCTTCTTCTAGGGCTGCTGCTTTTGATTCCGTGATGAAGAAGTATTCTTGGCTTTGGCTTCAGCCATTGCCTGATATCAAGGCTAAGTTGATGCATAAACACTTGTTTGGGGAAGCGGAGGCTGATTTGTTTAATCCCTTCAGGATAAGGGGAAGGCCTTACAGGAACTCAAACGTGTTTGTCTCTTCTGTTCCCAAATTTCAGAGAAACTACCACAATAAGCCTGTCTTTATTTGCAGGCAGTGTCACCCTCCTTCTAAAGTCAAAAAGTGTGGCAAGCAGGCTCCTCCTACTAAGTCTACTCAGACTTTAGGGACTCGGAAGTCTTCCTTTCCAGGTTAACCAGGTGCTGTTTATCAGTCTTTTCTCAACTATGTTCCTCTGTTCTTCGCTTTTCTCTCTCTTCCTGTTTTACTTCAGATTACTTAGGATTCATGGGTTCTATTCGTTATTTGCCAGGGATATTTCTTCATAGGTTCATAGGTTCATACTAGGCTATCTGCCCTAGGGCATTTATAAGCCTAGCCAGAGTGTGTTTGGCTTTCACCACCCATTTTAAATTAATTTTGCTATGCCCTTTTTTGAGGTTAGTATACTGTGCCTCTGTCTAACAGTGACACAGAAGTGATACCCGGGGTAAACCTACGAACCCCCATCCACTCATCAAGATTCCTCTTGAAGAGAGTCAATGAGGGACTCTGCCTAACCTGGACTGGGATTTTATTCCAGAGTGAAGGGAGCCTCTGGGTTATGAATCTGTCCCTCCAGCATGTCCTATTTATTTCAGTGCTGAGGTTCAAGTCTCTCAAGCGCGTAGCTCGATGGGATTTGGATTTTCTGAGGTGCAGCATGTCCATTAATTCCGGGTTGGACATGGCTTTATACGTCAGGCAGAGATCGCCTCTGAGCAGGCGGTATGCTACTGAGTAGAGCTGGAGTTTCTTTAACCAGGCAGCATATGGCATCTGTTTGAGCCCTTTGATCCTCTTGGTGAGGTACTTTTGGGGTCTTTCCAGTTGCTGCAGGTGTCTGGTAAGCATCCCAAAAGGGGCATTGTACTCAATTATGGGCCTGATGAGGGATGAGTAAAGAGGCACGATGACCTCCCCTGATCTAGATGTGAATCCCTTCATGATTAGGTGGGCTATATAAAATGTTTTTAATTACTTCTTCCGTACTTAATGGATTACCACTTATGTGGTAATTTGTGGGCACTTTGTTTTTGCCAAAGGGGATGACTATACACTTTTTGGCGTTTAGCTTGAGGCCATGGTTCTGGCACCAGTTGTCTGTTTCTATGAGGCCCTTTTGGAGGATGCTTGTGTCGGCTGGAGAGTCAATTATGGCGCCCAGTTTGCAGTCATCTGCGAACTTGGTCAGCCACAGTCCTTCCGTGTTGGCCTGTACCTCTGAGAAATATATACTGAACAAGATAGGTCCCAGGAATGAGCCTTGTGGGACGCCACTTGTAACTGGTTTGGAGTCTGACATGGCTCCAGCAATTCTAACCATGTGGGTTCTGTCCTTGAGCCAGTTTGCAACCCATTTAGTGACATAGGGGTTTATATTTAAGCTGGTGATCTTATCTATAATGCCCGAGTGGGGTATTGTATTGAAGGCTTTTGCGAGGTCCAGGTAGGCTGTGTGGACCACCTTCCCCTCGTCAATGGCCTTGGTGACTGTTTCAAAGAAATCGACCAGGTTTAAGAGGCAGGATCTGCCCTTAACAAAGCCGAACTGGGTAGGATCCAGTGTCTGTAGGTCCCCAATATCTTTATAAGGTCCATGATGATCCTTTCCATAGCTTTGCATACCAGGCTAGTCAGGCTTATGGGGCGATAGTTTCCAGCATCCGTTGAGTTACCACCTTTGTGGAGAGGGACCACTGTTGCTGTACACCACTCTTTGGGTACATATCCTGTAGTAAGGCTGAGATTGAACAGTAGTTTTATGTTTGGGTTTAGCTGTTCGTGGAGTTCATGTAGGACGCAGCCCGGGACACCGTCTGGTCCCATTGATGCTGCGTTTTTTGCTTTGGAGAGGGTGGCTCTTACCTGAGCATCTGAGATGTCATGGGGGGGCAACACTCTGCTGGGATAGATATTTGCCCTTTTGGTGGGGAGGGGGGTGAGAAGTTTGTGCTGAACCTGTCAGCTAGGATGTTGGCAATGTCTGTGGGTTCGGTGTATTTTTTGTCATTTTGGACTAATTCTGAGCATATCTGGGAATTCCCACCTAGGTTCCTAACATAACTAAAGAAAGCCTTGTGATTATCCTTAGTGTCCTGTGCAATTTTTCTCTCGAAGCTGGCCATAGACGATTTTATGAGTGCCCGTAGTTTTTTGCTAATACTGATCAGAGATGCCTTCCCTTTTTGGGATTTTGCTCTATCATGTAGTAGCTTCCTCCTTCTATTGTATAGTTTGTTTATGGCTGGGGTCCACCAGACAGGACGTCTGCCTTTGAAGGATTGGGTCTTTGTTTTATTTGGGATTGCATGATCCATGCATTCCTGAAGGTGTTCATAGAATGCGTTTATAAAGGATTCTGCTTTCTGGGCCGTATTTTCCACAGGCCCGGGGGCTTTGAAGGATTCCACCTCGGTTTTGAGGAGTGTGAAATTTGCTTTAGAGAAGTTTTTCACTGTGGTTTTCTGGGCAGGGGGTGGGGTCGGGATGTGAATATCCAGTGAGATTAGTTTATGGTCTGATCTTACCAGTGAGGGATACACTTCTGGTCTGGAGCATAGAGTCCCCATGTTGGTGATGATCAGGTCCAGTATGTTTTCCCCTCTTGTGGGAGTGGTAACAAGTTGTTCCATAGCATTTGAGTTTATAAATTCTAGGAACCTTTGGGCTAGGGTGTTGGAGCTTGAGTAATGCTCCCAGTCTATGTTTGGGTAGTTGAAGTCGCCCAATATAATGGTGTTTGGAGAAACCTTCATATTTTCCTGTGTTCTCAGGAAGGCCGAGTGGAGTTCCTGGGTTTGGGAGGGTGGTCTGTAGCTGGCTATAAACTGGAAGGCAGTTTTACCCACTGTTAGTTGCACATGGATAGTCTCTGATGCTTCGTGCTGTGCCACCAATCTGGAGGTGTGGGTATCTTTGACGAATATTGATACTCCCCATCCTTTTGTGGTTCGGTCCAAGTTTTGGGGCCGAAAAGCATGGTATGAGGTATAACCTGGTAGTGCTGGGGTGCTCTCGGGAGCCTTGAACCAGGTTTCTGTTACTGCACAGATATCGATGTTCTCCATGCTAAGGAGAGTTTCGAGTGCATGCATCTTGAGGTTTTGACTTCTGGCTTTGAGTAGCATTACTCTTAGTTTCTTATCCCTTGTGATACCTATGGAGGTGGGTTTGTCTTTTGAGCCTTGCCTAAAAAAGGCACTATGGGGGTAGCAAGAGCCTTTGCCAATATCCAAAAGCCCAGGGGTGATAGGTGCAAGCCGTTCCTAGCGAAGCATCTTGGGCTTGTCGAGCATGTCATCCCAGGCTGACAGGCATTGGATCACCTTTGAATGACACCAATACTTAAGCCAATTGTTGAAATTGATCATCTTGTCTTCATATTGTGGCATCATTCTTGGTGAAGGTAAGATGCTACTCAAGGTCAGGGTCATACCGGCCTGGGCTACATGCTCAGAGAGCTCCTCTATGTCTCTTTTCATGTCGTCCAGGGAGGTACATCTCAGGTCATTCACACCAGCATGGACAATGACTGAGTCATATTTGTACTTGCCTTGGAGTGACCTGAGTGCTTGTGTTATGTGGCAGATCCTAGCGCCCGACAGGCAGCTCACCATGACCTTCTCCTTGTTCAGCCTGGTGAGTGGGACGTCAGTGTGCCTGACGATAGAGTCACCTATTACAAGTGTATCAGGTGTGTTGTTTAGCCTTAAGGGCTGTGACTGTTCGACACATTGGCTTTGTGAGCTGTGTGTTGCACGTGTTTTGTTTTGGGGTAGCGGTTGCTTGGGTGTCTGCTTTGGAGGTCTCTGCTGCTTAGGCAGATTTTTATTTAGAGCCTCCGAGTATGTTTTTGTGTGTTTATGTGTTTGGTTTGCTGTCATGGTAGGTCTATGTGAGACTGGAATTGTAGTGAGTGTGGTTTCCTTTTCCTCCTGACTGGTTACGCCAGTACTGAGTTGAGATAGCTTAGCCTCCAGTTTGGCTATATGGTTGCATCCCTCACGTGTGTTGGAATTTGTTGGGAGGAGGAGAGGGTTGCCTGTGTACATGAGGCAGTTGTAACATTGCCTCAAGATTCCCAGATTCACCAGCTTGACCGGAGAGGAGGTTGACAACTGACCTTTGGACATGCTAGAATTGTATTGGGAATTCCTTTATAATTGAAAAAAAATGGCCATTGGGGAACAAGGTACTCAAGGGGAGTTTGTGAGGGTGTAGTGCTTTTAATTTTTTAGCGCTGACCTATATAATTGCTTTAGTGAGCAAGTGCTAGGTAACTTAAAAGCAGTGTGCTACAGGTAACTTAAATGCAAAAACGACAAACAGTAACTTTCATTTAAGTGAAACAAGGAAATAATACAGTAAGCAATGCAGATATCACTAGGGATCCACAGAAGCGCTGAAAAGCCACATTTTAGGTGGAATTAGCATTTCAGGGAAATAACAAGCAAACAAACAAAGCTAGATTCAGCAGGCCTGGATCTAGTCTATGCTACAGAAAACAAGGTGTACCAATTTCAGTAAGAAACAGTTCAAATATGCAGGCACTATAAGCCTTTAACCAGAAATTCCCAGCTCAGAAGGGCAGAGTCCAGCCTGTCCTCCCACAAGAGTGCAGACCACGAACCTTCTTAATGTAAAATAACTGGCCTGAAGCCCAAGTGCTTAAACCAGAACTAATACACTTTTAGAATAACAGACACTGAGCCCTCAATCAGCAGTTCCCAACTTAGAAGGATGTAAGCTACCTGTCCTGCCACCACAGTGCAGGCCACAAACCTTCCTAATGTAAAACAACTGGTCTGAAGCCCAAGTGCTTAATCCAAAAGACTTAGATTGATAGCTACACTTTAATTAAGTTACTACCAAGCAGTAATAAATACAATTGAATACTTTAAAGAATGCCTGGGTTAGTGCTCAAGTTATACAAACAAAGCTAGATTCAGCAGGCCTGGATGTAGTCTATGCTACAGCAAACAAGGTGTACCAGTTTCAGTAAGAAGCAGTTCAAATATGCAGGCACTATAAGCCTTTAACCAGAAATTCCCAGCTCAGAAGGGCAGAGTCCATCCTCTCCTCCCACAAGAGTGCAGACCACGAACCTTCTTAATGTAAAATAACTGGCCTGAAGCCCAAGTGCTTAAACCAGAACTAATACACTTTTAGAATAACAGACACTGAGCCCTCAATCAGCAGTTCCCAACTTAGAAGGATGTAAGCTACCTGTCCTGCCACTACAGTGCAGACCACAAACCTTCTTAATGTAAAACAACTGGTCTGAAGCCCATGTGCTTAAACTAAAAGGCTTAGAATGAGTTACACCAAGCAGTAATAAATACAACTGAGTACTTTTAAGATGATGCAAAAGCAAAATAAAGTAGGAAGAAACACAAATACAGTAAAAGCAGATAATTTTTTTTTTTTTTTTTTTTATGAGTGAGCAAATGAGATGGGCCCAGGAGGAGTATCCAAGTGCAAATTTACAAGAGGGGCGGGCATTTTCAAAGCCACCAAGATTAACACCAAGACAAAAACAGGGAGGGTGGGTGGGCACCTACTGAAAAAACAGTCAACTTCCAGCTAGATATTGCTCAATGCAACACAAACAAATTACTTTAAATTGTGTATTATTTGATAAAAGTGCAGGTAAAAATCTACTTAACTCCACTCATGTAGGTCTCAGTTGGCCAAAGCTCACAGTTTAAACAGAAAACAATTCACTGTACCACTTGTATAAGACAGAAACCGAATAACAATGAGGTAAACTACCCCCACTTATCACTGGCTATGCAGGTTTTTTAACAAGCCTTAACTGAAAATACCACTTGTATAAGACCTACTGAAAAAACAGTCAACTTCCAGCTAGATATTGCTCAATGCAACACAAACAAATTACTTTAAATCGTGTATTATTGTATTATCTTGGTGTGGAGATCCCATTTTCCTTTTATGGGCATTCCTCAGCCTCCTCGGGAACAGCTCCCCTTTTCCCATTGGTACTTTGAGACCTTTTGACTCAGAGTACTATTCAAGAGGTGCCTGTGTCCCAAAGTGGGGTGGGGGGTTATTCCAGAATGTTTCTAGTACCCAGAAAAGAGGGTACTTTGAGAACTATTCTAGACCTTTCTCTTCTAAACATTTTTCTGAATGTGCCCACTTTTTGAATGTTGTACCTTCAGACTCTGTTCCCTGTTTTGCTTCCTCAGGCTTATATTACATTTCTGGATTTCAAGGATGCTCATCTCAGATCCATTCCGTTTTCTGGAAGTTTTTGCATTTCTCTGTTGCTTCCTGGCATTTTCAGTTGTCTGCCTTGCCCTTTGACCTTTCTTCTGCCTAAAGGATATTCACCAAATGCCTCGCTCCTCTGATTGTTTTTTGTAGGCTTCAGGGGACCTGCTGATTCAGGCATCCTCTCCAAAGATCTTGTTGCAAAATCTTCATTTTGCCATCGCTCTTCTTCAGAGCCCGAGTTTCACAACAAACTTCAAAAAGTCTTCTCTGACTCCTTCTCAGGATAATGTTTTTCTGGGTTGCAGGATCCAGATGATGCCTATGCTGACATCCCTACCTCCTCCCAAGGCCTTAACTCTCATTTCCTTCTTTCAAACTCTTCTTTTTGGCTTTCTGAGAGCTCTGAATTTCATGGCATTCACCATCCCTGTGCTTCTTCTGGCCAAACACCACATGAGAACGTTTCAGTGGTTCCTGAAGTCAGTTTGGCTTCAACATGCACATCCTTTAGACTTTGTAGTTCCTCTTCTGCCTTGTCTCAAGAAGGAACTTCAGTGGTGGATCTAACAGTTGTCTTTAAACCCAGGACTCCCTTTTCATTTCCCTCTTCCATCTCAGGAGCTGTTCACAGATGCTTTGGACATGGAATGGGGAGCAGCTTTTGACTCCCTAATTGTGTAGGGGTCTAGTATCCTCTTCAATAGAAGGAGCACATCAGTGTCAAAGAGATGAGAGCTCTTCTACTGGCACTCCTGTTATGGGATCATGCTGTCCAGTTTCAAGTGACTCTTCAGGCAGTTTACATTCCCTCAGGTCAAAACATTGTGGCAGACACTCTGAGTTGGTCTTTAACTCAATCCCACAAATGGATGCTTCACAGGGATGTGTTTCTAGACATTGTCCATCAGTGCGGTACTCCTCAACTAGATCGTTTGCCTCCCCTCTAGTTTGTGCCAGATTCCCAGATCCTCTGATATGGAAGGGGGGTGCCTTTTCTTTTTCTTGGAAGGGGATGTTTCTTTATGCATTCCCTGTCCTTCCCTTCACTCCAAAAGTCCTGTTCAAAATTCAACAGGATGCTGCCAAAATCTTGTTGGTGACTCCCTTTTTCCCGAGACAGCATTGGTTCCCCATTCGTCTGCATTTAGCTAATTGCAAACATCACAAGTTACCTCACAGGGTGGACTTGCTCACACAAGACAAAGGATTTCTCATCCATCCCCACCTTGACCCCCTCTTCAGGTGATACTGTGGGTGATAGGATTTTGATTCCACGTTTTTTCTGAGGACATGCTTAGTGTCCTGCAGGAGGCCAGGAAACCAAATACTAGGAAATCCTACTTATCCAAATGGAAGAGGTTTTGTGTTTGGTGTCTCTCTCATAACCTGGATCCACTTACTGTGGATATTCCTTTAGTTCTTTCTACTTTGTGTGAATTACTGAATGCTGGTTTGGCCTATTCTTCTGCAAGGCCCACTTATAAGCTGTCTCTGCTTGTCTGCCTTTATCTCCTCCTTGATTAGAAGCTAAACAATTCATTAAAGACATCCTTTATATTCAGTCTCCCAGGAAGCCTGTTCTTCCTCCCTGGGATCTTAATTTTGTTTTGGAGAAGTTGACTCAGTCTCCTTTTGAGCCTGCTGCATCAGCTCCCTTACAGCATTGCTCTTGGAAGGCTGTTCTTTTGTTCACCCTTACTTCTGCCAGACGGGTGTCTGAGCTTCAAGCCCTTATGGCTTGTCCTCCTTTTTTGGTGTTTCAAAAGGTTAGGGTATCCTTGCCTACTAATCCTTCCTTTATGCTTAAGGTTGTTAATGAGTTGTCACCTAATCAGTCTATTCATTTGCCTACCTTTTTCCCCTCTCCACAATCTGCCAGTGAGAGGGTGTTGCATACTTTGGATGTGCCTAGACAACTCATATTTTATTTGGATAAGACGCAAATCTGTTAGAAAATCTGATCAGTTTGTTTCTTTTCATCCTAAATACCTAGGGTTAGCTGTATCCAAGCAAACTGTTTCTTCTTGGATCTCTAACGATATTTCTTTTTGTTATTCTTTTCATGGTAAGAGCCTTCCTTCTTCTGTAAAGGCTCATTCTGCTAGAGCTGTGTCTTTTTCTGGTGCTTTTTTCAAGGGTTTGGATACTAACTCTGATGTTCTTCGTGTTTCACTGTTGCAGACATTACATTTGGGCTATCTGCTTGCAGTAGCCCTCAGTCGGCCTGATTAACAAAGTCTTGTGTCCTGCGTCGGTTGCTGTCCCTTCTTCCATGATGTCAGGTCGTCAGGGGTATAAAACATGCAGCCGACGCCATTACATCAATCTTTCTTGCCGTGCCCTGACCACGACATACCTTGCTGTCGGTTTTGTGCTTTATTTAATCAACGCACTATCCGTCATTGGTATATTTTCGCTTCGAAATATTTTGGTTCTCGATTTAATTATCCAGAAATGTCATCAGTTAACCATCCGACTACCGGGATTCTGAAAAAACGTAAAGATAAAGACAGAGACAGGCCGCCGAGGTCCAAAGCTACCGACGACGCTTCTCCTAAGCCAGTCGCCAGTTCGCTGGTACACAGTGAGGTGCTTTCGCAGCCCCTGATACCCGCTACTTCTGACTCGCAGGCCTCTACTGACTTGCAGTCCTCTACTTAGACCCATTCTGAGTCCGGTATACTGTGAGATGCTTCAGCTGTGGAACCTGCGAAGTTCTTTACCTTGGATGGGTCTGGAGCTGCTGTGCAGGCACTGGCTTCTGAGGGTATATTCAGGCCTACGGACTTTCATATTAAACCGATGCCTCCACCTTCATTTAGGCCAAAATCTCGAACCATGCCTAAGAAACCGACGCCCAGGCTGCATGCTCAGGCCTCTATGCCTAAAAAACAAATGATAAGAATGGCTGAAGATTTTATAACTTTAATCAGGGGAAGCCAACCTCCCCCTTCTAAGAGACCTAGGACTGAAGTTGTTTATGACTCTTCTGAACAGAATTCTGATTTTTCTGATTCTTCTGATGATCTGGATTTGCCCTTATCTACTTATGAGGATTCTGATGCAGACAACTGTATTCCCTCTGCTTCCCCACCAGAGGATTTTTCTTTTGGTGAGACCTTACATACTCCAAGGGAGCATTTCCACTGGGAAAGCCAGGATTTTTCAGATTCAGAAAAGAGGCTTAGGGATTTCTTACTCCTGCCTCAGCATAGGCTTTTAGCTATACCTCCTATACTAGACATTGTTGATGATGCCTTTTCAGAATCTAGCTTGGCCCCTGATTCTTTAACTCATGCTCCCAGAAAACCTGACAGATATTACAGGGTTCCTGATTCTCACAAGTTCCTTTTTAAAAATCCTACTGCGGATCCAGAGACTATTTCACAGGGACCCAAGGGCATTAAGGCTTCTACTACTAAAAATCCTACCCCCTGTGATAGAGACTCCAGGGTGCTGGATAGATGGGGTAAGAAGGTCTACACTTCTGCAACCTTGGTCATTAGGGCTTTAAACTGCCAGTTTCATATGTTAAAGCAGGGGTGGGCAAACTTTTTGATTCGTGGGCCACATTGAGTTCTAACATTTGACAAAGGGGCTGGAACAGGAGCAGATAGACGGCATGCTTTGAAAACATCACCTCATTGGGGGAAAAATACACATCTTGGGATATGGAGAAAACATGTGCTTTAATTTCCAATGAAAATGAAGAAAAGCATTACAATAAAATCTCTGACTTCGAAATGAGTCTTTAAACACTGAAAATCAAATAAATGACCATTTTATTTTAAAGCACTGAAAGTTCTGTTATCCTTCAGGATATCACCATCACTCTCCTCCTGACTGTCTTTTTTTCAAAACGGTAGGAGATGCAGATGTACTTGTCCTGTTCCTTTTATTCACTTTGTTCCCCCGGTGCCAAAAGTCAACAACGACCAGTGCAAGGACGAAACAGTTGCAGCAAGTCAGTCTGTGAACCGTTATATTTGATCTGCGCCAAGACTGTTTATTTTAACAACGCGTATCACGGAGACACACACATTTTAATGGGAGCAGTGTTGTTGGTCTCCTTTTTTAGCCAGCGCATCAAAGTCTGGAGTTAGTTTTGTTGTGGCGATTCTCAGGATGGATCTGAGGTGTAGGTCTGTTAACTTGGATCTGTGGCTGGCTTTGTTGATGTTCATGCCGCTGAAGGTCTGTTCACACACGAAGGTAGAGCCGAACAAAGCCAACATCATCTGCGCCTTAGATTTGGAAACGCTGCATCATTGAGTGAAGCATAGAAGTCATTTAGTTTCAGAGAGCTGAACTTCTCTTTTAAGGCAGGGTCGGACTGAAGGTTGATCAGTTCGAGCTGAAGCTCCTCTGGAGCTGTTTCGGGGTCTTGTGACAGAGGAAAGGCCACCAATTGAAGTGACTTGTCAATTTTGTCGAAATCCAAAAACCGACGGCAGAATTCTCCGTGCAGTGCATCCAGTGACTCACTGTATTTCTTTACTTTTGCTCCGGCCTCTTTCAGCGTGGCTAGTCTAGGAAAATGAGTGAATGACTTGTTCAAAATCTGCCTGGAGAATAAAGCCAGCTTGGATTTGAAGGCTTTCACATTTGTGTACATGTCACGCACAAACTGCTCCTTCCCCTGCAATTTCACGTTGAGCTCATTCAAGTGTGAAAATACGTCCGTAGCAAACGCAAAGTCACACATCCAGCTCTTGTTGCTCAGCTCAGGAAATTCATCAGTCTTCCCCTGCCACTCCAAAAACACGCTAATCTCCTCTTTGAGCTCCCACACTCATTGAAACACTTTGCCCAAACTCAACCAGCGGACACAGGAGTGATAAAGCAGGTCCTGGTGATCCGCATCAGTTTCCTCCAGGAACGCAATGAACTGACGGTGCTGAAGTCCCCGTGCGCATATGAAGTTGATGAGTTTCACCACAGGATTCACAACATGATTCAGCTGTAACACCGATTTACATAGAGATGCCTGGTGGATGATGCAGTGGAGGAAAATGACATCCTGGTCAGGGTTTTCATGTTTCACTTTATTCTGGATTCTCCTCAGCAGGCCAACGTTTTTTCCCGTTAAATTCGGAGATCCATCTGTGGTGACGTTAACAAGCTTACTCCAGGGAAGCTTCATGTTTTCGATGGCAGCAGACACCCATTCAAACAAGTCCTCTCCCCGTGTTTCTCCTTTCAGAGACTCCATTGTCAAAAACTCCTCCGTTATTTCAAAAGTTTCGTTGATTCCTCGGATAAAAATGAGGAGCTGAGCAGTGTCTTTGACATCGTTGCTTTCATCCAGTGCTAAAGAATAAAAAGTGAATGACTTCGCCTTTTTGTTTAATCTGCTGGTGATATCTTCATCTATTAGTTCCACACGGCGAGTCACTGTCCGTCGTGATAAACTGATTTTCTCAAATTTGTCTTTGGTCTCCGGGCACAAAATACCTGCTGTCTCTACAATACATTCTTTTAAAAACTCGCCCTCAGACAGTGGTTTGCTGGCCTTTGCTATTTTGAATGAAAGCATAAAACTGGCCTTGGTACTTGACTCTTGAATGGCAGTTTGACAGTGAAAAAAACTTTGCTGAGCCTTCAAATTAGCTGCCAACTTCTCAGCAGCAGCTTCCAGTTCTTTTGTTGAGAGCTTGCTAGCATAATTAGCGTGCTTTGTGACAAAGTGACGGCTAATATTATACTCTTTAAAAACCGCCACAGTTTCTTGGCATATCAGGCAAACAGCAGATGATCGGTGTTCAGTGAAAAAATATTTAGTTGTCCACTCCTTATTGAACACTCGACATTCTCTGTCAACTTTCCTTTTCTTGGGTCCGCTCATCTCATCGGTGATATATTGATTGGTGGGTCACCTCAACAAAGCCAATATATCTAGAGTGGCCATCTAGTGAGGAAACATCAGAATTGCAGGGGAAATAAAACATTAACAAGGTTAATTTATTAAATTTTTTCAAGTTTGGCGGGCCGAATCAAAACGTTTAACGGGCCGCATGTGGCCCCCGGGCCATAGTTTGCCCATGCCTGTGTTAAAGTATCAAGAACATGTTATTGGATTGCTTAAACAGAAAATGATGTTAATTCCTGACTGTTCTGAAAATAAAGAATTACAGGATTTAACGCATTTTGCTGAACAGGTTGAACAACATACTTTGCAATGTGGATTTGCTTCATTAGAGGCCTCTTGCAGGGCTGCTGTTACTGGGTCTGTGCTCAGAAGGCATGCTTGGCTTAAGGAGCAAGGTTTGCCTGATCATGTTAAAGCTAAATTGTTGGATGCTCCCTTAAATCAGGACCGCCTGTTTGGCAACAAGGCTGAGGAAGTTCTTAAAAAGATGGAAGATAAAGCTAAATCTATGCAAACTGTTAAAGATTTCTTACAAGTTCAGCCTCCTAGATTTAGTAGGCACTGGCCCTCTAAAAATTGGTCCTTTCCAGCCCCTTCCACGTCTTCTCAAGCCAAACCCAGACACAGCAGAAACCCCAGGTTTCAGTCCCAAGGGACACACAAGACTAGGCAGTGGCTGGTTTCTGCACCTAAACCTGGGAGTAGTAAGACTCCCCCCCTATGGAAAACTGTCTCAATGACTTGCTTTTAAAACTTCCAAGCACTTCCCAACTGAATGCTCCTTTAGGCGGAAAGATTGGTCTGCAGTCCAAAAACTGGGAACTCATTAAAATTCAAAATGCTGACTCTTCACCAGCTGCTTCCTATGCTAGGCAAGGATGCATGGTTGGCAACACTAGACTTAAAAGAAGCATACCTGCACATCCCTATCAGGGAGTCTTGCAGAAGATACCTACGCTTCAAAGCAGGCTACATGCACTATCAGTTTTCTGCACTGCCCTTTGGCTTATCTACTGTGCCCAGGGTATTTACAAAGTGCCTAGCTCCAGTCATTGCATTTTGCAGGCAAAGAAATATTCAAATATACCCATACCTGGACGATTGTCTAATTCAGGCAGAAAGCAAGGACATTCTTTTGAATCATCTGACCTTTGTTCAAATGGTACTGACTTGTCTGTGGTTCACCATAAATGAAAAGAAATTCCACCTGGTGCCCTGTCAACAAATTATACTCCTGGGAGCAAGCTTGAATACAGCTTTCCAGATGGCTTTCCTCACGCCAGAGAAACAGATTCATTTGACAACTTACTTCAAACAAGTGGCCACAACAACCCAGCTATCTGTAAGGCAAATACTGCAAGCCTTGGGATTCATGGCCTCTTGCATTCTTCTAATTCCATATGCAAGGCTGCATATGAGGAAACTACAGTGGTATCTCAAAAGCCTATGGTGTCAACATTCACAGGATCTAGAAGCAAGGATTCTTATCATACCTTGCCTACGCCTATAGTTCCTTTGGTGGGCAGAGGCCTGCCACCAAAACAGGGGACTACCATTAACATTACCCCCTGCCACCCAAATCTTAACAACAGACGCATCAGACTATGCATGGGGGGGACTCACCTGGCAGGGAAGTGCATTCAGGGCAAATGGTACCCAAGTCAAATGCACCTGCACATAAATCAAAAGGAAATGTTAGCTGTACAGAATGCTCTGACAGACTTCAAGGACCACATTCTTCCAGGACAACTAATGGTAAAGACGGCCAACACCACTGTCATGTGGTACATAAACAAGCAGGGGGGGTACACATTCTTACCCCCTCTGCAGACTAGCCATGGCATTCTGGAACACAGCCTTGAACTACCAAGTGAATATACAAGCTCAGTTCCAGCCAGGAAAACTAAATACACTGGCAGACGGACTAAGCAGAAACCTCATGGACCCACACAAATGGAAACTGGAACCAAGGATTTTCAACAGGTTGACAAGCAAATGAGGGAGCCCAGATATAGACCTGTTTGCCTCCCCCAGAACCATTGACTGGACAAATTATGCACAAGGATTCCCCACAAGCTAGCTTGGAAAGTGGATGCTCTATCATTCAGAGGGAAAAACCTATCAGTTTATGCCTTTCCTCCTCTGCCTCTGCTCTCCAAGGTACTACTAAAGCTCAAACAAGATAAGCCAAGGATGATTTTAATTGCACCAGATTGGCCTCACCAACACTGGTACCCACTCTTGCACAGCGTGTCACGTTTGGCTCCATGGCACCTGCCTCAGATTCCTCCCCTGTTGTCTCAGCAGGAGAACCAGATTCTGCACCCTCATCTGCAAACCCTGACCCTAGCAGCCTGGCTAAGTACCTAATCTCTCCTTTACCATCCCTCAGTAAATCAGTGATGGATATAATTTTAGAGGCAAGGAGGCCTAGTACTAGAAAATCTTATGCTGCAAAATGGAAGATTCTGTAACTGGAACCAGTCTCAAGGAATGAACGCAGCAGTGCCCAATTTACCTCAGATTCTACAATACTTGACTGAGATGCTTCATAAGGGCTTTTCTTTTTCCTCCATCAAAATTCATGCCTCAGCCATTTCAGCTCATTACAGCACAGAGCCTCCCCTGTTCTCTCACCCACTACTCAAGATGTTCCTCAGAGGGGCCAAAAATTTAAGGTCACCCAGGAGAGCTCCAACTCCAGTCTGGGATCTTAACTTTGTCTTGGAGAAACTCACTCCTCCTACTTTCGAGCCAGCTGCTACTGCAGATTTAAAATTTATTTCCTGGAAAACAGCTTTCCTTTTAGCAATCACCTCTGCAAGAAGGATATCTGAATTACAGGCCCTTATGGCAGTGGAACCTTTCATCATCTTTCATGCGGACAGGGTGTCCCTCAGAATCAATCCCTCCTTTATGTCCAAGGTGGTATCCAGTGTGGCTCTTAATCAGTCCATTCATTTGCCTACCTTCTTTCGTAACCCACAGAACAAAGAGGAACGAATACTGCACTCTTTAGATGTGCACAGACAGCTTAGATTCTACTTGGACAGGACTAAACATCAAAGGAAATCTGAACAACTGCTGGTGGCATTTGCTGCAGGGACAGAGGGAAAAGCTATTTCAAAACAAACCATTTCAAAATGGATAGGCCACTGCATTCATTTCTGCTATAATCACCATGGAAAAACCTATCCCACAGGGCATCAGACCCATTTCAACCAGGGCTGTATCTACCTCTACAGCCTTTCTCAGGGGTGTCCCTACTAGGGACATCCTAGTAGCTGCTACCTGGAGTTCTGTACATACTTTGACCAAGCATTATCATTTGCCAGTTTTCTCTAAATCCAGAGCTGGTTTTGCAACTGCAGTCTTGCAGGGCCTTATAGCTGGTCTTGATTCTATTTAAATTCCTCCTCCCAACCTTAGCTTTGGGAATCTACTGAAATGTAATGACTGCAACAGTGAAACACGAAGGACATAGTATAGTTGTGTACACTTACCATAGATGTAGATGTTTGAGTGTATTCACTGTTGCAGTCCTGGTTACCCTCCCTCCAGCCCCCTCTCTTCTTTTGGCTATACCTCTACTCTCACTTACTATGCTCTAAAAGCTTTTTGGTGTATTTGCTTTTTTTGTTGGAGGTATATCCTTGTATTTATAGATTTGATTGCTTCCCATTAGGGGGACACCTGACATCTGGGGCAAGAAAAACTGATGCCCAAGGCAGGGAATCCCAGATATTAAGAATACTGCAACAGTGAAGGAAAGGACATCTACTGTTACGGTAAGATTTTACACAACTGTACTTTCTCCCCTGTAAAACAATCACTGACTGTAGTTAGACTTACCTAGTTAATGAAACCATTAAGTGAGTAAATATGTTGTGTTAAAGAAATAATTTGAAGTACTGTACAATTAAAACAGAGCTTCCTGTTAAAATTTTGAGGCTTGTAACTGTGTGCTCTGGCATTACAAGAAAAAAGTTTGAAAATATAGGAGAGTAGCAAATGTCAAATATCACTATTCTTCATTAAAGTTCTTGTTTTGCAGAAGGCTGCACCCCACCTCGATCCTCTCACCCATCCCCAACTTATGTATACCAACTCTGAGATCACTGTACTTCTGAGTAAAGGAAAAACTCAAAACACAACAATCTTGGACTTGGTTTTCTAAGTTTGCATTTTTGCTCATTCAGTCAGACTGTGTTGGGAGTTGCAGTAATACGTCTTGAATATGTTATTTTAAAACTGGTAGTATTACAGCCTGCACATTAAGTGAAGCGTCTGTGCAGCAGGTTATGTTTTACTTCTTGTGCTTCCAGTCTAATTACTACACTAGACGTGCCTTAACTCTAGTAATATGCAAATAAATGTAGTAGCAGTATAAACTGAAGTAAACTGTAAACAAAATTCAGGTGGAAAAAATAAAACACAGTGACTGTATGCTGTTGCAAGATAAATGACTTCATCACTTTAATGAAATTGTGATGTTTTGCCCAAGCACCTCACTCTAAGGACTTCAAAGGGAACAGAATAAGATGTTAGCAGAACAGTGTTAGTACATTATATAGAGTTCAACAGTTGCCATCAGTTAATCACTTATTGTGCAATTACAACCTTAAAGGGGCTAGACAAAAGTGAAAGTGAGCAAACGCATCAAAATTCTGCTTACAAGTATCATCATATAGAGACCGTCATTAATAATAAAGGCAGTAAAAGCTCCAAACTTGACATTAAATCAAAAGCTGACATGACAGGTCTGTGTTTAGTACTCGATGGGAAAGTTTATCATATTTTAAAATTAACCGTGCTTCATGGATGCTTAAAGCAAAAAGTGTCACCTCCCTTTGCTAGACATAGTAAATGATGCGTATTCGCCTTCATGTACCTGATGTGTATTATCAACCAGTGAAGTGAGGGATTATTTTGTCTAGTGTCGCAGAAGTACTCTTGTATGCATTTTAAAGGACTTTCTGGTGTGTGCTATATAGCACTTGAGATTAATACAGGAACAATTAAATTCTTGAACAAATTTTGACTACTTGCATTTAAAGTAATATATTTATTTTATTTATTTTAGTTTGATAACTGTGCAAGTGGAATGGTCGACAGACCCTTTTCAACCACGACCCAGTCCTGCAGGGCACATTTAAAATATATCTGAAAAATTGTCATAGACAAAAGACATACTTATAAACTAAATATTAAAATACAAATTGACAAGAATTTTCCCCATTATGTTAGGTAAAGATTAGTAAATGTACTGTAATTAAATTTGAGTAGTATGTTAGAAGATTACAGGCATTAAGATGCGAAGACCAGCTCTTTCAACATAGCATGAGCATGCAGATTCTTTCAATGTGTTCCTTTAGTTAAATTTTGAACAATTCCAGAATGTTTTGTGGTTTCACCTTTACTTGAAGCTGATTCCAATTAAATAGAACCAGCTTAGAAAATGCTCTTTCTTTTGTAGAAGTTGTGAAACCGGGTCTAATGCGAGTTATGGTTTCTTCTGGTGTCTCTCTCTCTCTCTCTCTCTCTCTCTCAGTGCATAGTCTAGTTGTTTCATTTGCAATTTTTCATTATTAAATTGTGTAGAATAACTCCAGTGAAGTCCCCTATTTTGATGATATATTACAAAGTGACTTCATTTATACCTCTTTCAATGTTTTGCATGGGATAATGCAACTGATGGTGCCATTTACATAATTTCCCTTTATAGCTGTGTTACATTTTAGCCAGATGTGAGTTAGCCAAATTAAATGTTTGCTTTTTCTTACCAACCTGCTTAGACTTTGTAGCTGTGCCAGACTGACTGGGACTATGACATGCACTTTGGTAGAATGGATTATTAAATGTTAATAAAGTTTTATATTGTTTCCAGTCCTTATTGACCCCTTTATGTTGTGTGGTGTTTGCTGTTCTAGGTAAATGGTATTTCTTTACTTGGGCAGAATCACAAGGACGTTGTAAGTGTTTTAAAGGAGCTGCCAATCAATGTGACTGTGGTGTGTTGTCGATCTCTCCATCTACTGGATCTAGACCCTGAGGCTGAAGATGACATTCTTGCAGAAGAAGTAATGTGTTTAACAGAAAAGGTAATGCATCAAGTTGTGATTTTTGAGTTCATTTGAACAGTAAGTTATGATATGCTGAGAAATATTCAGGTAATGTAACAACATAAACCGGTCATCAGCAGAAAGGTTTTTTTAGTCTTTTTTGTTTGGCCAGTTGTGAAGCCAACCACCCAATATTTAATCACACCTAATTCAATTTTGTCTTAACAAACAGCTTGATGTCTCAACTGTGTATTGAATTTCTGGATACCCTGGCATGTTAACCTTGGCTGTGTTATTTTATTATGTTTTACAAAGGTCATATTTTATGCAATTGTAATAGAGTGTAATATATATATATATTTGTTTTGTGATTCTAGTAGTAACAAGAACATAAGTGTTTTTCTAGATTTGTTTATTTTGTAGAATAGACAGACCTTCACTACTAAAGATCTTTTCCATTTAAAGCTTTTCTTTTAACTGCGAGGTATAACTTTGTTTATTGTGAGTAGGTTATTCATCTGAATACTACTGCTGTCACCCTCATTTACAGTATTCCTGTTTCAGTACAGTTTCAGTAATGTTTCAGACAGTACAGTCCTGTACAGTTTCCTGGTTGGTTTACAAGGTATAGATTTTCACCACAGTTTTATTTTGGAATGCCCTCTGCTTTAGAAAATACAGATGTATTTGAATGAGGATGTATTAGATGGCAAAAAAAAATATTGCTTTAAACATGTACTTGTCCTGATCAGTGTATACATTCTTGGGATTAAAACATATACATTATTGGTGGCATAGTACTCTGCCCAAGGTATGTCTTGTATGTCTTCCTATTTGTGATTTTGTGATTTTCAGGATGTAAAAGTGCAGCCAAGATCTGAATAATATCTAGTTTGGGAAACATGATGGTTGCAGTTTCTTATTTACAAATGTACTTCTCATCCATGCCACGAGTGACTTTGATCTCTGTTGTACAGCAGAATGTTTCATTGCTGAGTGTGAAGTGGTTGGCATGAAAGTCAGCATCTGCATATCAGACATTTTAGTTCTTTCCTAGAAAGACTGGCTTCCTATCTCCAGGTGAATGGAGACAACAACTCTGGTGAAGGAGTTTAGGTGGCTTGGGATATTGCTCATGAGTGAGGGTAGAAATGGTCTTGAGTTTGCCTAGTGGATTGGTTAAGCAGTAGCATTGATACAGGCCATATCCCAAAGTGTGGTGATGAAGCAAGAGACGAGTGTTAGGATGAAGCTGTCAGTTTAACAGTCAGTCTGTGTCCACTTCCTCACCTCTGGTCATGAGCTCTAGGTAGTGACTGAGAGGATGAGGTCAGGGATACAAGCAACAGCAGCAGTAGCGAGGGTCCTTCACAGGGTGTCTAGGCTTGTTCTCCAGGACAGAATGAATAGATCGGCTATCTGTGAAGACCTCAGAATGTACTCATCGCTCCTCTGTGTTGAGAGAACAGAAATCAAAAGAAGCATTATAATGGAGAAACTAGAAGACAAGGTATTGCCAGGAAAAATGAAAACAAAGGAACATATAGAAAGCCATTATGGCCACACCAATTCGAAACAATTATAGCAGCCACGGTTGTGCAGTGGTTAGCGTTGCCACCTCACAGCAAGAGGTTCTCCGGTTCAATTCTCGGCTGGGGTGCCTTCTGTGCGGAGTCTGCATGTCCTCCCTGTGGTCACGTTGGTTTCCTCCGGGTGCTCCGGTTTCCTCCCAAAGACATGCAGTAGGTGGACTGGACACTCTAAATTGACCCTAGATGTGAGTGCGCGTGTGTGTGTGTGTGTGTGTGTGTGTGTGTGTGTGTGTGTGTGTGTGTGTGTGTGTGTGTGCCTTCTATGGAAGGTTGGGGGCCAGGCTGGCAACTCGACACCATAAAACTCCACTGCCAATCATGAGCGGACAGGTGATCTGCTGTGGCGACCCCTAACCGGGAAAAGCCAAAAGAAGAAGAAGAAGTACAGTTATTAGAGGAGTATAGAAAAGGAAATTGGTCAATAAAAAATTGTAGAAAGTTGGATGTCCTAAAAAAAAAGCAGAAGATAAAATACATCAAGATTTGTTTTACATCATTTCTATCAAGAAATTAAAAGTCAGTGCATAGGCCCAGAAAGTAAGGAGATACAATTAGAAATATGAAGAAAAGATTTTTAACAAGCAATTTAGAGATGACAAAAAAAGGCTTTACTGGCAACTTGATAGGAAAAACAGAATAATCTGTGATACCACCAGAAGAAAAATAGACTAATAAATTAGGGAGATCACAATACCCAAATTAACAGTAGGATGATCCATGGGTAAAATACATAAAATAAAGTTTGAGATTATAGTACAAAAGGTGTGGAATGAAATGACATGTCAGTGAGATAGAAACATGATTAAAAAAGACTGCCAATTGAAAAATCCCCAGTCTAAATGTTGTACACAGATTCTGACAAAATGTTTTAACATCTTTGCACCTCGATTTACCTTAAGTAAAAAATACATGTATGGCACCCCCCTTAAATGGCTAGTCTGGTTAATAAATGTATACAGCTATTGATGTAGACAGTCTCTGCAGTCATTTACATGAAATAATTAAGTCATGACATTATAACAAAAATGTAATAAAAGGTAATCTTAAGAAACCAATGATCTTATTGCTTTAAACAGAGTCACAGTGTAGAGCAGTAAAAAAAGGGCTTGCAAAAAAAAAAAGTATAATTCCTCAGTCTATGATTTTAGCTTGCCTACAGATGTACAGTAGTTACCAAATATTAGTAAGTTATGTCACAGTTACTATAAGTAAAAGAATGACATATCACTGTACAAATGAGCCTTGAACAAGGGCAAATTACTGTTCCATCTATAAGAATTTTTTTAACGTCTTTACTAAACATGACATTAAAAAAGGGGGCATATGTGCATATACTGTAACAGAAAAAGAAAACAAACTATTCCTACATTTTTTTTTATTTTCTTGAAGTATAGAGTTTAACAATTTTCATTAACTCCAGTATTACATAAACTGCTGTCAATTCCTGCCTTCCCTTAAATTTATCTCCACCACTTGAACACTTCTCTGCATGTATTGTTCCCACAAGTTTCAGTTATTTTTGTATTTTTCTCCTCTTTTTTCTAAAGATCCCACTTTTAGTACTTTTATCTCCTTTACAACATTCAGTACTCCAGTTACACCTGTTTTAGGTTTTGATTTCCATTTTCTTGTAATTGATTTTTTGGGCAATCTACAGCATTAATCTTAGTAAGGCCTTATTTATGTCTAGGCAATGCAGGTCTTGTATCCCAGCTCAGAAGAATTGTTTCCTTAATTACAACCATTTGATCCCCCGACAATTATGACAAGTGTATCATGTAGTGAATTTTTTAAAGTCTGCCAACTTTTTGCATTCTTTAAAAAGTTCCAAATTGCTGTTCTTCACATCATGCCTCCAACATTTGCTAATTGCCTGAGAAAATTTGACATCTATTGGGGTATAAAACTACCTGTGCAAACACCTCCAAGCAAAAACCCTAAACTGGATTATGTTGCATAGTTATGAGCCCTACAGATGTCTGCCAGTTTTTCCTTTGTATACTGCTTTATATGTTCCCACTTCCCAATATTTTATATTCTCCTTTGATTTTTTTTTTGTATAATTGTCATATAGTATTTTATAAGCCCGACTAATTAGAAACTAAAAACACCACCAGAGCTGTTTTTTTTTTTCATTTAACTATCTCCTTTGCATTTCTGTTTGCCTATACTCTGTTATCAATCCCTGGTAGGGAAGGTAGTCTGTAACCTGTACGACAAACTTCTCCTTACTCTCATCTCAGTTTGTCACCTTCCTAGCTCTTGTTATTTTTTTCCCAGAATCTTGGTTCTTTGCTTATTTTCTCCAGTAAATTGCAGCCCACCATTGCCCATTTTCTATGCTTCTAGTTGTGGTAATTCCTATTGGTAAAATGTCCTTTTTCCATTCCTATGTTGGCTTAATTTGTAAAATAGTTTCTGCTAATGGGTGAATATAATATTTTGTATGGTTTGTGTTATTTTTATTAAGGATTTGCATCCAAAATCATCTACCCTTACTTCTTGAGCTACCCCCCCCCCAGTTTCATCATCCCTTATTTTCCAATTTGACTTATAACCTTCTGCTTGTGTTGTGTGTTTGTACCCTAAATTGCATAGCTTTAAAAAATATCACTTCAAATTAGGTAATCCTAAATTACATTGTTCTGTGGGGAGAATCAGCTTATTTCACTTGACTTGTATCCTCTTCCATTCCCAAATAAATTCCTTCAACTCTTTGTCAATTATGGTCCACAACTTTTCCTCTGATTGATAAAAATATGCCTGATTTGCATGTAAAACTAAAGGGACTGGAAACATTTTCACTGTTTGTATTTTACTATCCATATCCATAATCAAGCGCTTCCAGCTTCTCAAGTTTTGTGTTATCTTTTCTTTACTCACTTCCCACATATTCTTAGCTGTGATAATGGAATCCTTTAAAACACAAGCTCCTGAGTACTTCATCTTATCTTGTCCCCATAAATATGGTTATGGCTGGGTACATAGTTTACTGCTATATAACCTTTGTTTTGTTTTTATGTATTTTATATCCTGGAAAGACTTGAAACTGTCTCAAAATGTTCCACATCATTAAGATGTCCTTTTCTGCATTTGTCAGGTACAAATTAATATAGTCTGCAAATAAAGCCAGCTTTTCTTGAGTACCATATCAGTTATATCCTTGAATTTCTGAGTCCATTATTTTCTTTGCCTGTCTGTCTAAATATAAAGCAAATAAAAGGGAAAGAGAACATCCTTGCCTGGTTTCTCTGTTCAGAAACAATTTATCAGAAATAAATCCTCCTACTTAAATTCTTGCTTCTGATCCCACGTATACCTTCCTAATTAACGTTATTATTGAATCAGAGAATGCAAATGCTTCCATTGTCATACTCATAAAATCTCAGTTTACTTGAGTCGAATGCTTTCTCTGCATCAAGACCCACCAACGGACCTGGTATTTTTTTCCAATCTGCTTCCCTTTGGATCATCATCATCATCATCTTTTTTTTATTTTTTGTGTGTTGCCAAATGTTTGACCACGTTGATCCATATCTACTAGTTTTACCGATACCTTTGCCATTCGTTTAGCTAATATAGACATAAACACTTTATAAAAATGGGTCTATATGAAGCTGTGTCTGATGCGTCTTTACCGTCTTTAGGTATTAAAGCCACCACGTCTTTCTTCCAAGATATTGGTGCTCCCCCTTTTAAAATACTGTTAGTCAAAACTTTGCATATCTTTATCACTTTCTTCCCTCCTAACTTCCAAACTTCCATGGGAATACCATCTATTCGTGGAGACTTTCCTGCAGATTAATTATACATCACCATTTTTATCTCATTTCTTCCTATCTTAACTGTTAATTGTTGAGCCACACCTACCTCTAGACTTGGCATACTTAAGTGTTCCATAAATGTTATTTTTGATTTCCACGTCTCTGTTTTATACAAATTTTCATAAAATTATCTAAATATCAGAAATACCACTATAGGATCCATCATTAATTTACTTCTTATAGGCTCCCTAAGTTTGGCGACAACCCTTTCTATTTTCTGTTGCCTAAATGATTGTGCTAAAAGTTTTTGTGCTCTGGAGTTATCAAAAAAACAGTTGCTTAACAACAATCTTTCTAAACTCATGCTTATTATCCAGGTACTACCTTAATTTCTCTTTAGCACTCTGTATTTGCACTTCTTGTTCTGTGAGATTTGGCTTATTCTGCATTTCTTTACCCTTTGTCAGCCTTACTAAATAATTCATATTACTTCTTAATCATATCTCTTTTTCTTTTATTTGTACCTTATTTTTAAACTTCACTTTCATTTTATCCCACTCCCTAGCTGTAACTTCTGAAGAAAGTTTTATCTTCCCTAGTAACCCTCAAATAATTTCCACAACCCCTTCCTTAAACTCCTCTTTTTAACAGATGAGTGGGAAAGCATCAGTATCTCATTTTGACTTCATTACCTTTCATTTTTATGTAAGATTTTATCAGTGCATGATCCAAAATAGTTATCGAATGCATGTCAAAGTATTCACTGAAATGTGAAGTATAATTTTTATGTAGTCTAGCCCAGTTATTATACCTTGGAGAATAATATGTAAATTCACTACTACCAAATTCATGTCTTCCATATCAAATATTTTCACACATTTCTTCAGAAATCTATCCCCTGTGGTATTATTTTCCCTTTTAGGTCCCCTAGATGCAGCCTCATTGTTGCAAATTCCCATTCTCAACTATAAGTAATAATCCTTGCTGAAAGCTGATTATTTCTCCCAAGATTTTCTTAAGCTCTCTAGTAGCAGTTTTGGTTGAATGTAAATACATGGCAACATAATCTTCCTCCCTTGCCAGGAGTCCCTTTGCTTAGATAGTCTTCCTCATATAGGAACAGCAAGCCAGCATCGACCACTCACTCACTACCCCCCCCCCCCCAACCTGGTCCCTTTAGTACCTATGCTTCTAGTCGAACATTGACTATGTTAGGTGCAATCTGGGCTTTATCCCACTGCACCATGAGGCTTATACAAAGACGAACTGAATACAGGGCCAAAGAAAACAGTGACAATTCTATTAAGAAGTATAATACCAGAATATACAACTACCTTTGGCTGCAGACTTCTTAAATCCTGCTGAACATCTGCAAATATCATTGCATATGCTAGACATTTTTCAAGCCTGCTTGCTTACAGAAAACACGTATTTTTAGATGTTGCCAAGGGCACTGATCCAGATATTCACCTATGCAACAAATAAGAGAAAACATCTGAAATGTTAATATAATATAGCAGTGCACTTTTACACCAAAATCCCCACACAACAGCCCAAGATTGCAGCATATTAACTTAAAATTGCTTTTGTCCAGCCTTTCATCACTTTTTTTTTAAATTGCAGTGCCTATATTTCTTAAAATTAAAAATGTACTTGTGTACTTTAATATCTTTATTACGTGCAACAATCACTGAAAAGACTCACCGTTTCCCCCATATTTAAGATGCTTTTGATTACATACGGCACACATCTGCTTTACTGTATAACATACAGTTTATATCATCAAATGTTTTATACAAATACTGTTAAGATGAAAAATGTTTTTTCTTAGTTTTATTTTTTCCTTTTAGTGTCCTGCTAAGTATTAATGACATAAAGTGAGGTATACGCTTTAAAATTTGCCCACAAATTCACAAACGCAACAAAAGTCAAGTCTTTCTCCTTTTCTTGCAGAATCATCTTTCACAAATTTGATTGACCCTTTATAATCTCGCATTTATTCGCTAATATCAGTGTTGCCAGTCTCCTTTCTGTTCATCTTCATATCCCAACACCAGGCTCTCGTTTAAGTCCAAGGCACTCACAGTTCTTCTAGTCAACTCCTGTTTTTTTTTGTGCCTCTCACGTATTTTCCTTTGGGATACTGGAAAATGTTGTCACTGGCAAGTGTCTGTTTGAGCTTTATTGTTAGTAGAATGAGAGGCAGAGTTTTCTTCTGTTTGATGGCTCATTTTTTGGTGGTCAGTGTTTTGCATTTCCTCTTTAGCCTGTTCTGCATTAGAGAATGACTTTGATCCCGCAGAAAAAAATATTCTGAAGACAACTGGACACAGCGGCTTGAATCTCACACCTGCTCCTCAACCTTCCCTGATTGGTGGGATAACGTTGCTTCTCTTTCCCCTTCCACAAATACTCCACTGTCTCCAGTTTTTTTAAATTTGCCTTCTGACTCAGTTTTGTAAGAATCAGCTCTTTCTGCTGGCCTTGATTGCACATTTACTAATATAGGTCTTACCTGAGTTTCTCATGGCCAGGTTTGGAGCTTGTACTTGTGTCACAAAAGGAAATATTGTCAGCCTAGCTATCTGGAATTTTGTAAATCATTATTTGTTATTTGTGAATATTAATATGATTTATATAGAAATGTATAAAGCTAATAACGAACAAGCATCCCACAAACTGATGATAAAAAATGCTGTAGAAGGACTGGTGGAAACCAGACTGACAACAAGTTGCTGAAATAAATTTAGAAAATCCGAAGGGAACTGGCTTAATGTCAAAAAAGAAAAACTTTATTAGCGCTTTTGTCCAGCAAAATGAACTTCTTCAGAAAGAACAGTCATGTTAAACGTATTCCTTTAAATGTATTCATTAAATGCTTTAACAAATTACCATAACAGTTCCCTCCAAAAAGTTTAAAGCAAGCACTGTCCCTAAAATCCCTGCTAAAAAATACAAAAATGGACATTATAATTAAAACTAAGGTATGTCTAGGCATGCAAAAATAAATGTATGTATGTAAATACAATAAATGTATAAAACCATCCTGTCTTTCCAAGGCTTTCATCTTCAGTAGACAAGAAATAGAACACATTTCATTATGTCCTGGCTATTTGAAGGCATTAAGCCTTAACTGCCATAATACTTCTTTCTTCTCTAACAATAATTCAAATGGTCTCCCTCCTAGGCCCCATACATACTTTGTCTATGGCCATATATTTAAAATTATGGCCGTCTAGACCGCTAATATGTTTTGCAAGAGCATTATTAATCTGTCCTTTTCTTATGGCATATTCAAGCTCATAAATTCTCTCTCTCAATTAGTGGTCAGTTTTACATTGTTGACAACTCGCTGTGTAAACTATACCTTTACTGTTGCAGTCGAATTTGTAACTGATTTTAAAGTCTTGTCCCTCATCCTGAAATGATCTACCAATTTGTACCTTAAAACACCATGAGCATCTACCACACACATATTCCCCATATGTGGATCCCTATCTCCCGAAAAATTATTCAGGTTTTCCAGTATATTTTTTAAAATTAGTATCCATCTTAAATACCACTGCGGGGACTTAGCCCTAATTTGTCCCTTAATTATCTCTCTTCCATTAACATTGACCAGTTCTTATTCAAAATTAGACAAATTGAACTATGATCCATGCTATAAATTTTACAGCATTGGAAACTATAGTAGCCGATTCTATTAACTCTATTTTAAAATTATTCCTCATTAATGCCAGCTTGGATTAATGTAGGTTCCTCAGTGAATCCCAAAATAGTGCGGAAATAACCCATTCTTATATATAGAAATGTAACAAAAGGAGATATTGTCAGCCCAGTTATTTGAAATTTTGTAAATGGTGATGTGCCATTTGTGAATAGCAACATGATTCATATGCATGTGTTACAAATCTATTAGAACTGTATGTCATATTGTATAGACATGTGCTGAAGAGATATTTTTATACACTATTGTAATTGTTTAGATGTATGTATTTTAACAAGCGATTAACTTGCAAAACTTAAGAATAGTTGAGATTGAAAGACTTTATTGCTGGACCATAAACAAGAGATGTTAGCTTTCAGTTTCAGTCAACAGGGAGACAGGATGTCTACACTAAGGGACTCTCTGTGTTTCCTTGAAAGAGAGATAGATGTAGAAGTGTTTTATTATTTTATAACTTCCAGGATCTGTAAACATCTGAGGTCTGTGTTTTCACAGATAAATGCTAGATGCTACAGCTGCATCAGTGGGGGTGGGTTGTGAGCCTGGGAACTGAAGTCAGGTGACAGCAAGTGATGGCATACTGGAAGTATCCAAGCAGTAATATTTGATTTAAGAACTGTCTAAGAGAGAGGCTATGGATTTTTTATTTTGTCTTTGACCTAACAACATCAGCTGGAAACATCCATTCACCACATCTGCACTTACCTCGCTGTATGTTAACTAGGGTACAGTAATTTCTCTTAGATTCTGTTAGGAATATAGTGAAGTATAGCTTAAATGTTTTCTGTGTTTATTTGAGACTGTCATGTTGTTGTAAATATTATTTCCTGTGATTTTGAACTCTGATATCAGTGTATATACATATTTAGTATTGTCTTGTTGTTTTATTATTTATTATTAAATATATTTAACCCTTTCACTTGTGGCTGGTATATCTAGAGATATTTAAGCTCTTAGAGTACTTGCATATCTATTTGGTGATACTGTGCAGGCCACTCAAACTACCATTTGGATTACACAGTAAGATTGGACACCTTTGGTAAGGACCTTAGAGTAGCTGATAAGGGGTTCTGGTGGCAGTGATAACTACCTTGTAGTCTGGGCAGAAGGGGGCATAGCTACTAAACCTGTGCCAGCCTTTCCTGGATGTGTGTGTGAAACCAATCTCCAAGAGTGTCTTTGTCAGCTACTTGGGCAGGGACACGAAGCACTGGTTGGACAGAGACAGTGTTAGAGGACTTGGCTTAGAGCCCTGGTTAAGGTCTCAGCTCTATAGCTGTGCCAGTGGGGAGTCTTATTGGGGATCTGGAGAAAGAGGGAGAAACCAGCCCAAGACTGACTGTGGTCTCTCTGTGCTCTTAAGGGAAATTGCACTTTACTTTGTGTGTACTTGTCATCCTCCCAGTGTGTATGTCCCCCACTGTTGCCAGTGGTGAGGATTGAGGTTCCTTGATTACTGGGTCAGTGCTGGGGTGTCACAACTTGATATGCCCTATCATTTAAAACAATCCTGCTGTGAAGTACCAGTCCATTTGCTTTTTTTGTGCTTTTATAAAAATTAATACAATCTATTCCTTCCAGTTTCTCTGGTTCTCAGGTTTTCTGTGTATGCCGTGTGCTCACTCAATTTTTGAAACGGCTCTTCTTGAGAAGTCTCATACTCAGACAGCCCTTTCTTCATATTAACCTCTGATTTTTGTAGTTTTATCAGCTCAAACTTTTATCTGTATGATGGGTACATTTACCCCTCTCTCAGTATAGAACAAATGCTGAAGGATTTCCCCCAAAAGAAGAATAAACACTATAAAAACAAATGGCTGTAGTGGTATTGATGGTTTTGCATAGGCTGGGGAGCTTTGATTCCCATTGAAGCAGAGATATGTCTGTGCAGGTACCTGCATAGGTCACTGCTCTGTATATAATAGCCATGTTTGAGGCAGACAAGCAGAATTTCCTTTGAAGAAAAAAATGATGTATGTGACTTTACCTTCTGCACTACAGATGGTTGATTATTCTCTAGTGTCCATGGAGGACAACAGTTGTTCTTAGAAATGTAGTAGAGAGCCCTGCACTATTCAGTCAGCTGCTAGGAGGCCTCCCACTGTAATTGTATGGCCAACATCCACACCAGTGTCCAAATACTGGGTTCTTGACCACCTCCTGTCTAGTGCCATTTTCTTCTTTTGCTGTTTTTGATTATATAATGTGGCCTGGAGGATACGTGGCAACCTAAGGACTACACTGTCACTTTTACAACCATCATTCCCCTCCACTTTAGGGATCACTTATCAAGTCAAGAAGAGAAAAGAACCCTTTCCATAGAAGGGTCATAAGGATTCTCATTTATGAAAAGAGTAAAGGGGGGGTCTATCTTACTCCAAACAGATCCACTCTCCTGTGATTATACTGATGGCAGCAATGCAGTTTTTCTCAGGGTCTGTACTATTGGATGTCTCCTTCTGGGATCCAGTGATACTAATGAGGGAGCACCTTAAATGAGGGGGTGGAGATCGGGGAACATCCTACAGCTCAGAAAAGTTGTCTAGAAGTTCTGACCGTTGTGAAATAAAAACTTTCTACTGTGTGTGCCTCCAGTGGTACAGTGTTTAAGAACATTTTTGACAGCACATTATTGCAGCAAGATTGGAGAAGAGCACTCGTGGTTAACATTAAAAACTGAAGTAATACTAATTTCATGAATTCTAATCTTACTATTCACATCACAGTGTGAGAAACCCAAAACATATGGAGAGATTAAAATATTGAGAGCCAGATTCTCAGCCACCTGCCCAGAAAAAGCCAGGCTTTTTATCTCCGGAGTTCAGCATCATTGTAAACATCCTTATATGCATCCATTAGCTGATCTGCAGACATTTTCCTTGCTGCCAGGGACTGTAAGCTGTTACTGAGACCTGTTGCTGTCCCAAATGATAGGAACAGTAGAATATTTGACCATTTGATAAGAAAGTGCACTCATCTGCAACGTTCAGGATCAGTGTTAAATGCCAAAACACATAATCCGGTTTAAGGAGAACACACTAAGGCATACTATTTTTGCTATCCTCCCTCCTCACAAATGACCTTCAGCTGCAGTTAGCTTCTCTTCTCATTCACAAGGGTTATAAGACCTATCTTAGCTACCCTTGGACGCAACTTGACCCATAGCTGGGGCAAGTGAAGAGCGCAAGGACATTACTGCAGCACTGAGTTGCTGCTGAAAAGTGTGGAGCAAATCTCACCATTTCACAGCAGTCTTATGAGCTGCTTAGTGGCTGACTTTAGGAAGTGCATGTGAGCTTCGTCACATGGGGAACCTCCAAAACCAAGTGTTATTGCAGTGAGCTTAGGTAGTCTTCCTGTTGTAGGAACAACAAGCCAGCATCAGCCACTCACAACCTCCCAACCTTGTCCATTTAGAACCTATGCTTCTAGTTGAGCATCGACCATCCTGGGCGCAATCAGGTCTTTATCCTGCTGCACCATGAGGCCCATGCTAAGGCAAACTGAATACAGGGCCAAAGAAAATGGTGAGAGTTCTACCAAGAAGAAGATTGACAGCTTTGCTCAGCCTGATTCCAAAGCCAACAAATATTTACTTATGTGTGGGTGAGATGCAGTAAATGCCTATGCCATAGCTACAGCATCAGGAACAGGAATTGGAAAATGTGTGTGGCTTTGAATTCACCCATTGTCTGAAGGTCAGCTTCTGAACAGCTCACTATGCAGCAAAAACATTTTGCTCCGTCCTAAGAGATTTTTAAAGTGTTGAAGTAAAAGCTTATATCTTTGCAGTCTACCAAGGCACTTCTTTTTCTGCCCTATGCCAGTTTACTCCAGAAATTAATTGGACAAACCCATGACCATTTTTCAGTAAACATTTGAAAACTGAACAGTATGGTCAGCAATGACACTAAACATTGACCTCAGTCCAGCTGTATATCCAGGATAACAAAATCTAAACAAATAAGTATGCAGACATTGAGGAATAAAAGGGACCAGGCCAGAGAGCAAACCTCCTTGCACATGTTCTTCGTGTTTCACTGTTGCAGTCATTACATTTGGGTAATCTGATTGCAGGTTGCCCTCAGTCGGCCTGAATTCCAAAGTCATGGGTCCTGCGTCGGTTGCTGTCTTCTCTTCCATGACGTCAGGTCTTCAGGGGTATAAAACATGCAGCCGACGCCATTTTCTTCAGTCTTTCTTGCCACGCAGTGCCCGAAGCAGAAGCATTTCACAAGTGCCGGTCGGCCGACTACTGAAATATTCGAGTTTGAGTTTCAAAACCGAAGTCTTCACTAAAGCTAAGTACCCCATTGTGGAAACCTTTTTCTTGCTCCATACAGATGTCAGAAAAAGTTAATAATTGTATTACTTGTGGGAAGCAAATACCTCATAAGGATTTCCATTTATACTGTATTCCTTGCCTAGGCCCTGATCACAACGTGCCAAGCTGTCGGTTTTGTGCTAGATTTAACCAACGCACTATTAAGCGTCGGTATAGTATATTTTTGCCTCAAAGTATTTTGGAAACAGATTTAACTGCCCAGAAATGTCGTCGGATAGCAATCCGACTACCGGAGTACATAAAAAAACGTAAAGAAAAGGACAGAGAAAGGCAGTTGAGATCCAAAACCGACGATGAAGCTTCTCCTAAGCCAGTCACCGGTTTGCCGGTACTCAGTGAGGCACTTCCGCAGCCCCTGATACCCTCTACTTTCAAGTCACAGGCCTCTACCGACACCCATGTGGAATCCGGCATGCCAGAAGATACTCAAGGTATTGAGCCGATGGATGTATCGCCTTCGGATGGGTCCAGAGCCGCTGAGCAGGCACTGGCTTTTGAGGGTGTATTCAGACCTCAACATTTGTATATCAAACCGATGACAGCTACAAAACCAAAGACAAAAGCAACTTCTAAAACTAAAAAACCGACGCATGAGCCACGTGCACAGGCCTCTATGCCTAAAAAACAGATGATCAAAATGGCTGAAGAACTTATTACCTTGAACAGGGGTACCCATCCCCCTACAGATAAGCGGCCTAGGCAAGACACTGATTATGAATCTTCATATCAGATTTCTATTTCTTCTGATTCCTCTTCTGATCAGGAATTATCTATACTTCACTATGAGGATTCTGATGCAGAGGAGTCCATACCATCTGCTTGTCCTCCTGAGGATTATTCATTTGGGGAAACTTTGCATACTTTGAGGGAGCATTTTCACTGGGAGAGTCAAGACTTCTCAGAATCAAAAAAGAGGCTCAGGGATTTCCTTCTTCTCCCTCAGCACAAGCCTTTGGCCATTCCCCCTGTTTTAGGCATTGTGGATGATGTGTTTTCAGAGTCCAGCATGACCCCTGACTCCTTGCCTCCGGGTCCCAGTAAGCCTGACAGATATTACAGGGTCCCTGACTCACGTATAGTTTTATTTAGAAACCCTGCTGCTGATCCTGAAACTATTTCACAGGGTCCAAAGAGTGTTAAGGCCTCTACAGCAAAAAATCCTACCCCCTCTGACAGAGATTCAAGGGCACTGGACAGATGGGGAAAAAAGGTTTATACATCTGCAACCTTGGCAATTAGAGCTTTAAACTGTCAATTTCTTATGCTTAAGTATCAACAACATGTTATGGGATTGCCGAAACAAAAAATGATGTTGTTTTCTGAATGTGCAGAAAATAAAGAATTGCAGGAATAATTGCATGCAGCTGAACAAGTTGGAAAGCATACTTTGCAATGTAGTTTTGATTCCTTAGAGGCCTCCTGCAGGGCCGCAGTTACTGGATCTGTGATTAGGAGGCATGCCTGGCTAAAGGAACAAAATTTGCCTGATCATGTTAAAGCTAAATTGCTAGATGCACCTTTACAGCATGATACTCTGTTTGGTATTAAGGCAGAAGAAGTTTTAAAGAAAATGAAAAACAAAGCTAAGTCTATGCAAACTGTTAAAGACTTCTTACAAGTGTAGCCACCAAGATTCATTAGACACTGGCCTACAAAAAATTGGTCCTTTCCTGTGTCAGACAGAGCTCAAAGGGCCAAATCCAGATGCCCAAAGGGTTCCAGATACCAGGCGCAAGATTCATACAGGTCAAAGCAATGTGGAGCATCAACCTCCAAGTCAGGGGGAGATAAAGTGCAAACCTACAGAAAACAGTCCCAATGACTTCCCTCTGCCTACACCAAGCACTTATCTTTTGGCAGCACCCTTAGGGGGAAAATTAGCACTTTTTGCTCAAAATTGGCAGTTAATAACCCAGGACAAGTGGGTACTAAACATAGTATCACAGGGATACCGATTCCATTTCCATACTCTGCCAATGGCAAACGGTTGGCCAGATCTGCCCAAAAATCAATGGGCAGAGGCACAGAAACAGGTTACGTCCCTCATGGATATGGGGGCCATTCAACCAGTACCAGAACAGGAAAAAGGACAAGGTTTTTACTCAGGACTGTTCTTGATACCGAGAAAGGACAAGGCCTGGTGGCCAATACTGGATTCATCAATTTTGAACACATAACTGGACATTCCAAAATTCAAAATGCTGACTTTGCAGCAGCTTCTGCCCATGCTGGGCAAGAATGCTTGGCTGGTGACGTTAGACCTAAAAGAGGCATACCTGCATGTCCCAATAAGACAGTTGTGCAGAAGATACCTCAGATTCAAGGCTGGCTGTATGCATTACCAATTCTCTGCACTGCCCTTTGGCTTGTCTACTGTGCCCAGGTTCTTTACAAAGTGCCTGGCACCAGTAATTGCATTTTGCAGACAAAGAAGTATAAAAATATATCCTTACTTGGACGACTGTCTCATTCAAGCAGAGAACAAGGACACTGTTCTTCAACACCTGGCGTTTGTTAAAAGGCTTCTAACATGCCTAGGGTACACAATAAACGAAAAGAAATCACAACTGGCACCCTCTCAAAAGATAACATTTCTGGGTGCAAGCTTGAATACAACTGCCCAGATGGCTTACCTCACACCAGCCAAACAAAGGCAACTGACTACTTACTTCAAACTGATGGCAACAAAAACCCAGTCTTCTGCAAGACAAATTCTGCAGGCTCTGGACTTCATGGCATCCTGCATCTACTAATTCCATATGCAAGACTGCATATGAGAAAACTTCAATGGTACCTAAAAAGTTTATGGAGTCAACATTCACAGTCTGGAAACAATGATTCCTCTCATTCCCTGCCTGCAACAAGAGTTCCTATGGCGGGCAAAGGCTTGTCACCAAAACATGGGATGGCCCTTCACTCTACCCCCTGCCAGCCAAACCTTAACAACTGACGCATCAGATTATGCCTGGGGGGCCCACATGGCAGGAATATGCATTCAGGGCATATGGGCACCAAAACAAATGCATCTACATATCAACCAGAAAGAAATGCTAGCTGTTCAAAATTCCCTAACAGCCTTCAAGGACTTACTTCATCCAGGACAACTACTGATAAAGACGGACAACACCACAGTCATATGGTATATAAACAAGCAAGGCGGCACACACTCATACCCCCTTTGCAGATTAGCCATGGCACTGTGGGACACAGCTTTGACCTACCACTTCAAGCTCAATTCCTGCCAGGAAAACAAAACACTCTGGCAGAAGATTTAAGCAGAAACCTTATGGATCCTCATGAGTGGAAACTAAATCCACAAGTCTTCAGCATGATAACAGAAAAATGGGGGAGGCCAGACATAGATCTATTTGCCTCTCCTCAAAATTATCAATTGAAAAGATTCTGCACAAGGACTTATCACAGACAAGCATAGAAAGTGGACGCCCTATCCTTCAGTTGGAAAAAGCTATCAGTTTACGTCTTTCCTCCTCTGCCTCTTCTACCCAAGGTCCTCCTAAAAGTCAGACAAGAGAAGCCAAAGTTGATATTAATTGCCCCGGACTGGCCCCGCCAATACTGGTACCCCGTCCTAAGGAACTTGTCTCAATACCCAGCTTGGACCTTGCCCCAAAGACCACAACTACTGTCCCAGCAAAACAATCAGATCCTGCACAATCGGCTACAGACTCTGAACCTGGCAGCATGGCTAATCCTGTAATCATACAAACGACACCTCTCAGTAAAGCTGTGATGGATGGCATTTTGGAAGCCAGAAGGCGTAGTACTAGAAAATCTTATGCTGACAAATGAAAGAGATTCTGTGCTTGGAATCAAGTACAAGGAACTGATACAGCAGAACTACATATTCCTCAGATATTACAATACTTAACTGAGATGCTTGACACAGGCCTATCTTTCTCATCAATCAAAATCCATGCCTCTGCTGTTTTGGCTCATTACAATAGCCACCAATTTTTTGTCATCCTTTACTAAAGCAGCATCTTAGAGGAGCCAAAAATTTAAGGCATCCTAGATCATCACCATTACCTGCATGGGACCTCAATTATGTGTTGGAAAAGCTCACCCTGCCTCCATTTGAACCATTTGCTACCACTGATATAAAGTTCTTAACATGGAAGATAGCTCTGCTACTAGCAATTACTTTCAACAAGAAGAGTTTCAGAGCTACAGGCCCTCATGGCCGTAGAGCCTTTTATCATATTTTACCCAGACAGGGTGTCTCTGAGGACAAATCCTACTTTTATGCCTAAGGTGGTTTCCAGTGTAGCTCTTAACCAAACAATTCATCTGCCAACTTTTTATCCAGTTCCGCAGAACAAAGCAGAGAGAATTCTGCATTCCTTGGACGTACACAGACAGCTAAGATTCTACTTGAGCAGGACTAAAGTTTTAAGAAAAACTGAGCAGTTACTAGTGTCATATGCTGCAGGATCAGAAGGAAAGGCTATTTCAAAGCAGATAAGCCACTTCATCCGTTTCTGCTACTTTACACCATGGTAAACCTGTGCCCAAGGGCATTAGGTCTCATTCCACCAGTGCTGCAGCTACTTCAGCAGCCTTTCTCAGAGGAGTACCAACCAAAGACATTCTAGAGGCTGCTACTTGGAGTTCTGTTCACACCTTTACAAAGCATTACAATTTGTCTCTCTACTCTAAGTCCAGGGCAGGCTTTGCCACTGCAGTGCTGCAGGGCCTTATAGCTTCACCTAATGCTGTTTAGCTCCAGCCTCCCAACCATAGCTTTGGGATTCTACCCAAATGTAATGACTGCAACAATGAAACACGAAGAACATAGTACAGTTGTGTACACTTACCATAAATGTAGATGTTCGAGTGTATTCACTGTTGCAGTCCAGGTTACCCTCCCGCCATCCCCCTGTCATTCTGAAGTTTATCTTTCCTTCTCTGTCTTCTACAACCTATGTGGTGTATTTGCTTGTAGATTAAAGTAAAGTTTATATTGATGCATGTGTATATATATATATATATATATATATATATATATATATATATATATATATATATATATATATATATATATTGCTACCTTTTTGGGGGCACCTGACATCGGGGGCAAGAAAAACTAAAGAAAATGGCGTCGGCTGCATGTTTTATACCCCTGACGACTTGACATCAATCATGGAAGAGAAGACAGCAACCAACACAGCACCCAAGACTTTGGAATTCAGGCCGACTGAGGGCAACCTACCAGCAGATTACCCAAATGTAATGACTGCAACAGTGAATACTCTCGAACATCTACATTTATGGTAGGTGTACACAACTGTACTTTGTGTGGATTATTTTTGCAGTTATGACTGAATTTTTGTCAGTTCAACCCTTTGTCCTTTCTGCTTTACCCAGTATCTTCACCACGTACTTAGCACCAGTTTATTGCCCACTTAAAGGTGAATGGTATTTACACCTGTCTGTGGTTGTCTGATTATTTCTTTTACAGAAAGGAAATAATAAAAGGCCCTCTTTATACATTACAGTGCGTTCTGAAATTGGTAATCTCCCTCACCTGTAGAAGTCAGCCTAACAATATCAAATGTGAAGAATGAACTGAGGACAGTACTGGACTTCAAGACCTGCCCAGCATCCCTTTCACTTGATAAGATCATACTTATGTCCTACTTATTTTTTACATGCTTTACTGAGTGCCCATCTGACAACCAAAGCATTCCTGAAAGCCGTATGTACATTATGCAGAAGTGTACATGAGGAAAATTCATTGGTACCTGAAAAGCCTTTGCTACCAACACAGCTAGCCCTATGCCATAGAGATTACACTCCTCTCCATCTAGGAGCTTTTCTTTTAGAGATGCGTCTGAACTCCAACCCATGCCTCCATCCTGGATCTGAACTAAGAACCGACTGTTGATACTTCATACTGTGCATGGGAGCGCTCACACATTTCATAACAAAGTACAAGTTTTATAGAGCAAGAAGATCAAGAACAGGCATGTAAATGTGAAGGATGGGATAGCCTTCATCACTGCTCTCCATATCTTCGGTTTGTTTCTCAAACCAGGAACCACGCAGGTGACAATTGGCAATATAACTGTAGTTTGGCACATCAGCAAGCAGGTGGGTTTCCAAATTTTTATACTGCTTAGGTTGGCACTGCATCTTTGGGACCATCAGTCCTGTATACAAACATCATACATTTCCAGCAACCAGACTTGAATAGCTGAGCACCTGAACAGAATGTTGGGGAATTTGTAGGAATGGAAGTTGCACAGAATTATCTTCTTTGACAGAGGTGGCTTTATTTGCATTTCCAGACACTCAAAAACTGTAAAAGTTCTACCCCCAGCTACCATGCCCATAACCTTGGGCTGCCTATGCTTTTCCATTCTCTAGAATAAGGATCTCCTTTGCACTTCCCTGTCTTACTTCTCTTTTTATAAGGGCTGTAGAAGACAAAACAGAAAAGAGGAAAATGCTTATCCTCCCAACTCCACATTATCTAGGGTAGGGTAGGGATGGTTCTGTAACCTAGTTGCGAACTGATATGGAAGCCTAAAGCTACCCTTCCCAATGCAGCCTGCTGAGTCAGCAAGATAAAGTCCGTATTTCATCCCAACCTCAAAATTCTCAGACTTGCATCTTAACTGATTTCATGTTATTGCATCATAACCACTTATTTTCTCCAGATGTAGATCATGTGGTACAGGAGGCCAGGAAGCTTACAACCCGGAAACCATGTCTGGGCAAATGGAAATATTTTTCATTGAGGTGATGTGAGGGGAACATAAATCATGCTCTCTCTTCAATTCATGTAGCACTACAGTATATTTCTGAACTATTTAATAGAGGATTTGACTGTGCTTCTGTCAAGGTGTAGTTATGTACAGTTTCAGCTTGACTTCCCCTTAATCCTCCATTAGTACCAGCTTTGCTGTTAAGATTCATCGGTTGTTACTAGGCTAAGGACCACTAGGGTCCTCACAAGCCTAGCTGCACACCCCAAACTTTTTTGGTCCCAAGTTTCATGGGAGGGGATGTTAGCAGCCAGGTAGCTAAGCGTTTGTGGGTGGGAGTTGTTAGGAAAGTACTTTTCTATTGACGGCCTCTGTCCATAATGTCCATAAGGGACAATGGTGACCAGACCAGGGGTAAATTTATGATTTGCCATCCAATTGTCAGGGTTTTATTTGAGTATGGTCAGGGATGAACTCTATTTGACATGGATGGGGAGCCTATTCCATAGTGCGAGGATCTATGTCTGTCTCTCCAGCACATTCTTTTTATATCACAAGTGAAGCTCAGATCCCTGGATATAGTGTTTCTGGTACTGTATGTTTTGCTCATGTGCAGCATATCCTTTAGAGTTATGTCTGAAGAAGCCCTGTAAACAAGGCAAAGACCCTCTCAGCAGCCTGTAGGTGACTGAATACAGAGACAGTGCCTTTAAATGATCACTGTAGAACAGGATATTTATGCCCTGAATTCTTCTGTTAAGAAACCTTTGTGGGCGCTCTAACTGTTGCAAGTGTTTGGCTAGATGCATATCATAAGGGGCATTGTATTTATTCAATGTTAGGTCTGATAAGGGTTGACTGGGGTGATACTAACTTCCTTGGACCTGGATGCTGTACCCTTACCTATAAGTTGAGTGACATAGAATGATTTTTCTTATTATCTTAGCTAACATGTTTGTTAAAGGCCAGATTGCTGTCTACATATGTTCTCAGATCCCTTACTACTGGGTTGACTCTTAGGGGCATTTTGTCAATGGAGTAATTAGCTTGTATTGACAGTTTCCCAGAGGGCATTGTAATGCATTTTTTGGCACTGAGTTTTAGGCTATGGCTTTGGCACCAGTCATTTGTGTTAAACCCATTTACAAGATGATGGCATTTTGAGGGCTATAATAGCTCCCAATTTACAATCATCTGTGAAGAATCTCTGAAGTTGGTGAGCTAGAGGCCTTTAACATTAGCCTCGACTTACAAGAAGTAGATGCCAAACAGGAGCGGGCCCAACATGGAACCCTGGGGTATTCCACTGGTGACCATTCTCTTGATGAAGCAATCCAGAGAGTTACATTAAGTTCACACCTAGCTCAGAGAGCTTATCAACATTGCCCGAGTGGAATGTTGTATCAGATGCCTTATGCACCATTTTACCCTTGTCGATTGCCTTGGTGACCAGGTTAAGTAGGCATGACCTTCCCTTAACAATGCCAAATTGGGATGAGTCCAGTGTCTGTAGGTTGCCAATGTCCTTGTTTATCATTTCTATGGTAATTCATTCCATTGCATTACAGATTAGGCTTGTTATACTGATGGGTCTGTAATTCCCTGGTTCAGGTGATGATCCATGCTTATGGAGGGGAATGACTGTTGCTGTCCTCCGTTCACTTGGAACCAAGTTGTTTCAAGGGTGTAGTTAGAGTGCCTCAAATGGTCCTGATAGGTCATATTTTAGACTGTTCAGGAGGCAAACAACTGGGGATGTTGTCGGGAACATGGAGGTGGTGTTCTTGGGTTTAGTGAATGCCGCCAACAACTGGTCTTTGCTGATATTTGGGGGAAATATGATGGAGGGGATTTCACCTGGTTGAGCTAGGAAAAGTAAGGGGGTGAAGTCTGAGCTAAATTTATCAACTAGTAGAGGTGCTCTCTCACCCTGATTATTCTAAGTGGTACCATTCATCACCAGTTCAGCACACTGTTCTGTGTTGCCTGTAAAGTTCCAGACGTAGCTGAAGAAGGCATTCTGTTTGTCCTTAGCCTGTGAGGCTATTCTGACCTCATAGTTGGCCTTGTTGGACTTAAGTAGACCTCTTAGTTTCTTGTTCAGTTGTATAAGAGAGAGTACTTGTCTTCAAGGGGGTTGCTCTTCCTGATTTTGGCCACGAGTCTTCTTTTACCCGTTTTAGGTGAGGATTCCACTAGTAGGGTTTGTTTTTACTGTTTTTGTGTTTATTTCTGGTAGGCACATCAGCCTCTCTGCAAATATTGACTCCTTAACTAGTTCTGTATAGGTAGCTGTTGTCTCTGGGTTGGAGAAAGCCTTGAATTTTGATAGATTGTCACTTAGTAGGATGTAGTTTGCCTTTGAATAGTTCCTAACTGTTACTGGTGTAGCTGAATTTTCTGGGTTGATTTTTACTTCAAATGAGACATCTTTGTGATCCCACCTTACTAGTGAAGACAAAACATTCTGCCATGTTGGTGAGTACCAGATACAGTGTGTTTGATCCTCTGGATGAAGTATGCAGTATCTCTTCCAGGGTGTTTGTGTTAATAAAGTCCAGGAAGCATTGTGCCTGTGAGTCTGAGGCAGTGTTTGTTTCCCAGTCTATAGAGGGGTAGTTAAAGTCACTAACAAATAAGGTGTTTGGTTGGGTGTTGAGTGCCTCTAGTGGGTTTATGTAAGACCCTTGAGATTCTAGGGACATAGATGGTAATCTTTAGCTAGCCATAATATGGTGAGGGACCTTATCTGTGGTGTCTTGCACGTGGATGAGCTCCATGGTATCATCCTGTTTAACCAACCTGAAGTATGCTTGTTGCTAATGTGGATTGTAACACCTCCTCCTTTGGCCTCAGTCTGTGCTGTTGTTGATCTAAGTGTGTGGAATGCACTGTTGCCTTGTATTTCCAGAGTACTTTCTACAGCTTTCAACCAAGTCTCAGTCATGGGAGAGATGTCTGCATTCTTCAGAGTGAGGAGGGCTTGAAGGGTGTGGAGTTGTGGAGTTTTTTGTTTAGGCTATGAGCACTGAGCAGTAACACTTTAAGGTTGCTTGTAGACTTTTTTAATATGTTGGTAGTTTTGTCATTTTTGCATTGCCTAAAAAAAGATTCTAAGTATTTAGACAGTATCTGAAAGCTGGGAGGACAGGTGCAACCCACCCTTGGCTAAATAACGTGGTATTCTGACTATGTCCTCCCATGCTGACAGATATTGGATCCCCCCTGGAGTGACACAAGAAGACTAAGCCAATTATTAAAATTAATCATTTTCTGTTCTTACTGTGGCATCATTCTTTGTGAAGACAGAATGCTGCTCAGTGCAAGGCTCATACCTATCTGTGACACATAGTTCGAGAGAGCCATTATGTTTCTTTTCATATAGTAGAGTGAGGTATGACTATAGGTCATTTACACCCACATGGACTGTGATAGAATCATATTGGTACCCGAGGTGTGGTAGTTTGAGTGTGTGCATGATATATGGATCCTGGCTCCAGGTAGGCAACTAACCATTATCTTCTCCTTGTCCAACCTGGTGAGTAGAGTCTCTGTGTATCACACAGTGGAGTCCCAAATAACAGAGAGTAAAAAAAACGGAATAGAAGATGATGCTAGTTGTCTTATGTTTCCAGCTGAGATCTTTGGCATTGTGAAAACATTTGATATTTTTTGAAGTCTGTCCGGAAGACTGATATCTGCCTGTGGATAATTGACATCTTTTGTGAAGTAACAGCAGTTATGATACTACTATTCAAATTTCTGGTTATGATGAGTATCCTCATATATCAGTTGATCTCAGTCAAGGTTATACTTGGTGGGATACAGTACTGTCCCATCCACTGTCTGTACCTGGGCATCTGAGATGTTGAAGTTTCTTTGTGCATTAGACAGATATATACATGAGTACATTTGTAAGTAGTGTGTAGGTATCACAGCTTCAGAATTGTTTTATTTTTTTGTAGGAAGCGGGCTTGCTCAGTAATTAGTGCTGAAGGGGTGAGTTCCGAGGCCAGGTACACTGTCCTAGTTCTGTGAATAATATATGAATCTGAAGTAGTTACTTAATTTGCTCTGCAACCTGTGGGAACTGTGGGTATCAGATCCGACCTCGGATCCGAGCCGCAGCTTTCCAAGCTACAAGATCCGAGCTCCTAGCTCCTCCCCTACCCATAATCCCCTGCTCCATGCTGTATTACCTCAGATCGTTTTTTGCCGCGGCTGAAGCAGCTACCTTTGAAGAGCTCCTTGGCTTTTGGTGAGATCATTACCTTTCTTAAACTTTTTTCCCAACTGGGAAGATTGCATTTTTTAGTGTACGTGTGAGTAGTATCCCTGGGTTTTTTAGACGTAGTTTAGATACTCTGTTTTTTTTTTTTAGAGTTAGTGTTTTTTCCTCCCCCCTTAGTGTTTGGGTGTGCGTGTGTGAGTGTTAATCAAAAGGGCTGAAGGGCCCAAAGCCGTTTTTTCAAAGTGTGGCCATAAGCTTTCTCCGGCTGATGGCCACACTCAGTACGTTTTATGCCTGGGGGTGGCCCATTTATCTACGGCCTGCCCAATATGTGCGGCCTTTAACCCCCGGGCACTTAGGGACAGGAAGAATAAGCTGATCCTGGCGGGCTTGCTTCTCCAGGAATTGGCTTCTTCTTCCTCTCCTGCTCAGGCTCCCGCTCAGGCTCAGGCTGCCTCGGCAGCTCCGGTGCCTTCTGCGCCCCCTGCTCAATCGGGGACTCAACCTCCCTCTTTGGGTTTGAGCTCGGGGGACTCTGGTGCCTCTTCCTCCAAAGAGAAGAGGCACAAGGACAAGGAAGGGCACAAGTCTCAGAAAAGGCGGGCTGAGACTCAACCCTCAGCCCCGCCATCTAAGCTGGCTAGGTCTCCCTCGAGGGTCTCCGGATCCTCCCCCTCTCGGCGCCGTTCGCCATGTTTTTCGCCGGAGCCGGAAGAAGAGTATCAGCCTCCTTCGAGGTCATCGAGGTGGCCCTCCCGGCCTGCCTCGACGACTTCTAGGTCGACCATAAGCCTCACTGATGCGGACATGGATCGGTTGATGCGTCGATTCATACAGACCCTAATGCAGATGGGGGTGCTCTTGCCCCCCCCACTCCTCTGGGGGGGAGTGCGGCCCCCATGTTTGCTCCAATCACTCCTTCTCACACTCGTTTTCGGGTCTCGGAGTCATCGGATCTGGGCCCTTTCGGAGCCGGGGATGTGTCTGCACCGATAGCTCCGGTCTCTTCGATGCTGACTGTGCCCTCGAGCGTGTCTGATCCGAGTTCTCGGAGCCGAGGGCTGAGCGTCAGATCCGTGGGAGTTGGTGTGTCTAAGGCGCCGCTGGGTTCGGAGCATACCTCTCTCTCGGCTCCGACTGCATCGGCCCCAACCCCGATCCCTACCTCGGAGCCGAGGAGATTACTTTCGGAGCCTGGCGAGAGTAGTTCTCCTTTGGCTTTTGAGGTAGTGGAGAGGGTACTGTCGAGGTCCTCCAGGTCCCCGGTTCGGGCTTCGGTTCCTCCCGTACCCCTGCTGTATGTGGGTTTATCCTCCGTTATCCGACCATTCGGACAGCCTGCTCAAGCCCTCCAGCTGGTTCCCTTGGAGGAACAAGAACCCGTTGACGAGCCCTCTTCGGACAGTCCCACTGAGGAGGTCCCTCGTAAATGTAGGTGTAAAAGGAGGCACCTGGACTCCCCTGAGTCCGTCACCACCGAAACGGATTTAGATGAAGGGGAAGGTTCCCTAAGATCACCCCCCGAAGATGTCTCCTTCGGAGACATCATGGAAATGTTGCGTATTAGAGGGGGGTGGTCTGCCCAAAAACCTTCCTTGGATGAATCCGTGTTCCTGGAGGCATTTGAGGCAGGCCCGTCTACCTACTGGGTGTCTCCTCCGTCTGACCCCCTGGAAGACTTAATTACTACCAGGGCGTTGAAGGAACCCGACACCGTGGAGCCAATCCTGAGACGACCCGACAAGGTCCTTAGCCCCCCAATGGATAGACAGTCTTGGGCCAAGGGATCTCCTGTTGATGCCATGTTGGTGGCGGCTGCCACCAAGAGAGAACTTGCACAGGAGAGTTCTTCGGTTCACCCGCCGGAGAAGGAATCTCGAGCACTGGACCGCATTGGGAAGCGGATGTTTGCTTCAGCGACCTTCTCGATAAGGGCACTGAACTATATGGCACATACCATTAGGCTACAGCGAGACTTGATTAATGAATACGCTGCAGCCCCCCCGGAGTCCATGTCGGTCGAGGACAAGAATGTTTTTTCGACTCGTGTGGCCACTCTAAAATCCATATCTAAAACGCCCATGCGGCTACGCTCCCATGCTACGGAGGGAGCCTCTAGGGCCAGCTGAGCCGGGGATGGGAAGACGCTGTCTGCCGTCAGAGTCCGCTTCTCTAATCCCCAACGATCCTTTTCAAGGAATCAGAGGGGACAAAAGAAGCTGTGGTTCCGCAAGTCTCAGCAGTCCCATCCAGCTTCGGACCCGTCGTCCTCTAGAGGCAGAGGAGGACAAGGTGGGCGCCGGCCCAGAGGCAGAGGGGGACCGTGTAACTTCTGGTCTAGAGAACCTTTCTCAGACAGACCCGCGCAGCAGCCCTGAGGGCTTACCCAGCTGTCCATCTCTGGAGGCAGTCGGGGGGCGGTTGACGGAGCACCTGTCAAATTGGAAGTCCATTACGACAGATCGATGGGTGCTCCGAATCAGGCAGGATTTATTATGTTATAAGGATAAGAACACGGATGTTGCTCAACAGCCTTTACGGCTGGTTACTACCTATGGACGAAATTCCAGGGGCTTTATGAATATTATTCATAGACATTGGAATATTTTGATGGCAGATGAAAAACTTCACCCCTTCCTAAGAGATAGATGTTCTTTCTCTTTTAGAAGGGGACGCACATTATGTTCCATGTTCGGTCACTACAAGAGGCCTTTTCTTGATCCTATAGGTTCCATTCAATTATCTCTTACAGGAGGACCAGTTTTGGGGTGTATTCCCTGTGGTCACTGTTCATATTGTGCTCGAGTTTTACACACCCGGGAATTTAGTAGCAAAAATACTCCTGAGATTTTTGATATTAAATTTTGGGCCAATTGCAGTACTGAGTGGGTCATCTATTTGGTGACCTGCACTTGTTCTGCTTTTTATGTGGGGCAGACCTCTAGACCTTTTCGTTTTAGAATTGGTGAACATCTCAGTGACATTAGAAACAAACGCCATAATAATGCTCTATACAGACATGGTTTAAAGCATACATCAGCTGCTTTTAAGTTTGTCATTATTGATTGCATCAAGGGTATATGCAGGGATAAACACAATTGGCATGAGATACTGAATTTTAAGGAAAGGAAATGGATAGTTAAACTTGGAGCTCTGTTTCCACCTGGTCTTAATGACCAATTTTGAATTATATATTATCTGTTTTCATTGGTTCTCACAAGATACTCCAGTTATATATATATATATATATATATATATATATATATATATATATATATATATATAGGGTATTGGTTGTTTGTTATCCACTGAAGAAGGCTTTGTTTTAGCCGAAACCGGTTTGGACATGTGTTGTCAAGGGGGTTATTCCCCCTTGTTTTTTGTTCAATAAATTACATTCCATTTTGCATTTTCCACCTTTTGCTGGCTTTGTGTTTTTGGATGTTCTATTTTCATAGCTGAGCAATGGTCACACATGCACCTTTTTGTTACTGATTGCTCCGTATCATATCCAGAGGTTATTCCATCCCCTTCATAAACCTTCCCCCCACGACCAGACGCCTCCCTGATGTACCACCTGATCAGAGGGAGGCAGCAGCTTCAGAAGTGTCGAAGTTGCTAGAAAAAAGAGCCATCCATCCCGTCCCCCCAGACCAGTCCGGATTGGGTTATTATTCCAGGTTCTTTTTGGTGCCAAAGAAGACGGGGGACCTAAGACCCATTCTAGACCTTTCCACTCTGAACCTGTTCATTCCCAAGGAAAAATTCCAGATGGTCACCCTCCAATCAATTCTCCCCTTTCTGCGGGAGAACGACTGGATGTGCTCTATAGACCTCAAGGATGCATACTACCACATATTGATGGACAGACGATCCAGAAGGTTTCTCCGCTTCCGGCTGGGAGCCAGTCATTATCAGTTCAGGGTTCTTCCGTTCGGCCTCACTTCAGCCCCCAGGGTGTTCACTAAAGTCATGGCAGTGGTTGCAGCCCACCTGAGACTTAGGGCATTCAGGTCTTCCTGTACCTAGACGACTGGCTCCTTACCGCCGCCAACAGGCATCAGCTCTGTGTAGCAAGGGATTACGCTCTGACTCTTGCCCAGAGCTTAGGCATCTCAGTGAATCTACAGAAATCCTTTCTTTGCCCCGTTCAGGTCCTGGAGTTCATAGGGGCCAGGTTGGATACCCGTATCTCTCGAGCTACTCTAACTTCAAACAGGCTGAGCAGCTTGTTGTTTCAGGTACTAGCCCTTCTTCAGAGTCCTGCTCCAGCGGCGGAGTTTGTCCTGAGGGCACTAGGGTCTATGGCAGTGGCGATCGGTCTCTCCCTTCACCTTCATGCACGTCTACGGATGAGGGTATTGCAGTGGACCCTTCAAGTTCAGTGGTCGCTATTACTCCACCCGTTGAACACTCCGATACTACTGAGCAGAGTTTGCAAGGACTCCCTTCTTTGGTGGCTCCACGCGCGAGAACTGAGGGAAGGGAGACCCTTTGTGAATCCCTCGCATCAAGCCACGTTGACCACGGATGCTTCTCTGCTCGGGTAGGGGGGCATTGTTTGGGCAGAACTGTCCAAGGCACGTGGACTTCCCTAGAGACCGCTTTGCATATCAATGTCCTAGAGATGAGGGCGGTGCTTCTAGTGTTGCAAGCTCTCCACGACCTTCTCTCTCTGGGGACTATTGCAATCCAGACGGACAACATGCCAGTAGTCTGGTACATAAACAAACAGGGAGGAACCAGGTCTTACCCCCTTTGTCGAGAGGCTATGACAGTTTGGGAATGGGTGATATCCACCAACCGGTTTCTGGTAGCAACGCACATTCCGGGACGGTCCAACATATTAGCGGACAAACTGAGTTGAGTAATTCTCACTCCGTACGAGTGGTCTCTCAATCCATGTGTTGCGAAGCAGATCTTCCGCAAATGGGGTTGGCCTCGCTGGGATCTTTTTGCTTCTCCATTAAACACAAAATGCAGGGAGTACTTCGCAATGCTTCCCCCCGAAGGGGAAAATCCCAGAGACGCTGTAGTTCATGCTTGGCCTCCCGGTCTCCTTTATGCTTATCCCCCCGTCCCACTTATGATAAATTTCATACAGAGAGCCTGTCGGTTGGGGAGCAGAGTTATCCTCATAGCCCCATTCTGGCCTTGCCAGATCTGGTTTCCTTATCTGCGGTCTCGCAGTGTGACTCCTCCATGGATACTGGATCCCATTCCAGACATGATCTCACATCCTGCAGGATACCAAACCCCGAACCTGGCGAACCTCAAGCTTGCGGCTTGGTTGATCCAGTTCCACTGATGGCTAGGACTCCCGGTATCTCATCTCCTGTGAAGGCCATACTGGTCGCTGCTCATAAGCCGGCTACCAGGAAAATTTACAATAGTAAATGGAAACGTTTCTCCATCTGGGCTAAAGACAAGGGCCTGGATCCATTTACAGTTCCTATTCCGACTATCCTTGACTTCCTGTCGCTGATTTTTCGGCAGGGAGCAAGTGCTTCTATGGTTAAGGTGCAGTTAGCAGCCATCTCCCATTTTCATGCGGGAGATAGCTTAGGGTCCTTGGCATCTACAAAATCATGCAAAACTTTCTTGCGGTGCATCTTTCTTTTGAAGCCACTTGTGAAAGCTGTGGTACCCCCATGGGATTTGACTTTAGTCTTACAAGCCCTGACAAGTCCACCCTTTGAGCCTGCGGCCTCGGTTCCGTTAAAATTCTTGTGTTGGAAAACGGCCTTTTTGGTGGCTATTACTTCAGCCAAGAGAGTTTCAGAACTTCAAGCACTGTGTATGAAACCCCCTTACCTCATTTTTCACAAGGCTAGAGTGTCCCTCAGGACTAAACCTGTCTTTCTTACCTAAGGTGCTTCAGAGTCAAATATCAGTCAATAAATAAATGTACCGGTGTTCTTCCCAAATTTTCAGAATAGAGGGGAAAACTGGATGTACACAGACAACTGTGTTTTTACTTGCACAGGACTAATGTTTTTCGCAAGTCGGACCAGTTGTTTGTGTCCTTTGCAAAATCAGCCATGGGTAGAGCCATTTCCAAAGTGACCATAGCAAATTGGATTTGTCAGTGCATAATTCACAGGTATATATCTTCAGGCAAACCAGCTGCTATTGGAATTCACGCTCATTCTACAAGGTCTATGGCCACCTCAGCAGCCTTTTGATCCAGGGTTCCCTTGGACGACATATGTTCAGCAGCTACCTGGTCCTCTTCTCATACGTTCATTTCTCATTATAAACTAGATATGATTTTGAGAGGTAGGGCTTCCTTTGGCTCCGCGGTGCTTCAGAATATCCTTCCGTAAAGGCCACCCAGGTTTGTTCCTTGGTAGCTGGGGACTCTGTCCCACAGGTTGTAGAGCAAATGAAGTAACTACTTCAGATAAAGAAGTTATGTACTCACCATAACGTTCCATCTGAGTAGGTACTTCATTTGTCTGCAACCGACCCCCCCCTGCCATCCCCCGAACCTTTGTCGGGATCTCTGGTCACCTGAAATTCTCTTGTCAGGAAGTTAGATCTGGCGTATTCCTCTATTGAGGTTATGAGTTGTGTGATGGGGCAAAAATCGATCTGAGGTAATACAGCATGTAGCAGGGGATTATGGGTAGGGGAGGAGCTAGGAGCTCGGATCTTGTAGCTTGGAAAGCTGCTGGCTCGGATCCGATACCCACAGGTCCCACAGGTTGGAGACAAATGAAGTACCTACTCAGATGGAACGTTATGGTGAGTACATAACTTCTTTATATATCAGCATAGGGTTTTTGCATTCCCCAACAGAAGGAGCTTCAGAGAAAAAAAGTGTACATTTAGAAAAGTGGATGAACACAGTTATACACCTTACAAGGAAGATCCCATGCAAGTCAGATGAACTTTTCCTGCTGTCCTGAATAAATGCATTTATTAGCTTTATTTGAGGATTTTTCTTTTTAAACACCTTTTTTAAAATGTTGGTTAAAGAATAGGGACTTACACTTATTAAAAAGAAAACAAACCATAGTAATATTTTTCCCATTTACACGCATTGTACATTACATTTTTTCTTTTTCTTTATAACGAATATCTTTTAGTCTAACATTGCATAGATCACTGAATTCCTGCCTTCCCTTAAACCTAACTCCTCTTCCTGAACATTATTCTGCATGTAAACCAAGCCAAGAAAACAAAGGCAAAAGTGCAAAAACTAATAAAACTTAAAATGAGCAGTCCAGTCCTCGATGCGAAATAAAAAGTTTAATCCACAGCAGTTTTTCAATAAACACACAGCAATAAATGCTTTAGTCTTGAAACACGAGACTTCATCAGATGCCCATTTATAAAAAATCACGTTCATTATATAGCCATTCCAATCAAAACACTTATAAACTAATTGAATAATTAAGTACTTAACTAATAAACTTAAACCCATACACACACTTTTTTATATGCTATATATATTAAAATTAATACTAAAGCCTCTATACCTGAAGGACTTTGACCATTAAAACAGGTTTCATTGTAATGTAGCCATTTAAGTCAGGGAAAAAATTAGATTTCAATCTTAACTGCCACTTCAGTACTTTGTTTAATGTCATGTTTTTCACATCACCCCCTCTAGGGTTGTATCATGGTTACTCAAGATTTTTTTTAGTGCCAAGGAAAACAGGACTGGAGACCAATTTTTGGATCTCTACAACTTAAACAGGTCAGTTTGATGCACCAAGTTCCGGATGGTCACAGTTCAGTCCATTCTCCCTTTTCTGGCAAAGAAAACTGGATGTGCTCGATAGACCTTCAGGATGCGTACTGTCACATAAAAATGAACAAGCAATCTAGAAGGTATTTACTCTTCTGGCTGGGAGCCAATCATTACCAGTTCAGAGTTTTTCCCTTTGGTCTCACCACAGCATCCCCCAGAGTGTTTACCAAATATATATCAGTAGTAACAGTTCACCTGAGACAGCATTGATTTCAGGCATTTCCATATCTAGATGACTGGCTCATTACCGCCCCTACCAGGCATCAGTTAAAAAGGGCAAGAGATCAGGTTCCCCAGATATGTTCTCATTTGGGGATATCCATATCAACTACAACCAACCCCAAATTTGGAGTTTATAGGAGCACTTTTCAGCACAAAGTCAATGATACCCTCAAAACCTTTTTCAAGGGTTCAGACTATAAGGTCACAGATCAGAAAAATAATCTGCAGTATTAGGATTTCAACCCACTTGGTCCTGCAAGTTCTAGGGTCAGTGTCAGCGGTTATAACACTAGTACCTTTAGCCAGATTTTACATGAGGATACTTCAAGGGATGCTAGCAACACAGTGGTCGATACTTTACCAACCCTTGTCAACCCCAGTATGAATCATCCACGCATGCAGGAGGGTCTCATATGGTGGATTCAATTGGACTAGGTTCTACAAGGTCATCCATACATTCCCCATCAGCCCAAGTCCATAGTGACTACTCATGCTTCCCAGTTAGGGTGGGGGGCATTTTCTAGGGAAAACAGTCTAAGGCACTTGGTCCCCCGAAGAGGCCAGTTTACATATCAGTGCCCAAGAAATGAGAGCAGTGCTTTTAGCATTGCAGGCCCTTCAGAATGCTCTCCCTCTGGGGATGATCCCTTATGCCGAGAAGTGCTCAGAGTGTGGCAATGAGTGCTGTTATCCAACCACTTTCTCATAGCATAGCAATGCATATTCCGGGAAAGGCCAGTGTGATAGCAGACAAACTGAGCAGGCTCATTTGTCTGCCTCACGAGAGGTCTCCCTACAAGAATGCAACAGAAAAGATTTTCCGTCAGTGGGGCCATCCTTGCTGCAATCTTCTTTCCTGTCTTCTAAACAAAAATGGAGCACCTACTTTGCCCTAAACCCTTCACAGGGGGCATCATCAAGGGAGACTGTCCTTCAAGATTGACCCCCCAGGTCTACTTTATGCTTATCTTCCAATTCCTCTAATTCCAAAATTCCTTCAGAAAGCTACCATGTTGAGAAAAGTCATCGTCATTGCACCTTACTTGCCTCCGATACAGATTTGCTGTATGCAGGATTGTTTGTAAGCTTCTCAGCCTCCCAAGCTTTTCTGTGTTGGAGGGAAGCCCTCTAGCTTATCAGTGGGAGTGGTAAGCACTAGGTAGCCCATCTACCACAAGAGAAGTAGTTTCTGGCACAGATATTGTGGCTTATTAGGCTTTTGGGCAGTTTCTTCCATCTCTTTCAACTTTCTGGCTTAAAAGCCTGCTTTTGTGCTGGTTTCCCCCCTTTCCTGTAACTAGTGTAGTCCAGGTACAGACTTGCTGTATCCAGGACTGTTTGTAAGCTTCTGAGCAGTGCCAGAGTCTGCTCCTCAATTTTTCCCTTAGATCTACTAGTTCTCTCCTCTCCTGCACTTATACTAGCTTATTAGTCTAGCACTTTACCAGACTTCTTGTAGCAATTATTGTAGCACACAAAAGTGCTACCAACATTAAATGTTCTACAAGGAAACAGTTCCAGTACTTATTATCAATGCCCACCCCTCCAGGCATGTCTAAAGGTCAGTTCCCTGTCCTTTCTCCTATTAACCTGGTGAACTTGGGCATCCTGAGGCAATGTAGCAACTGCCTCATGTACACTGACATCCCTCTCCTCTTACCTTCCAACACTTAGATTTGTGAGGGATGCATATATATATCCAAATTGGAAGCCACACACTCTCCAGCCAAGACCACAATAGCTGGTCAAGAGGAGAAGGTCAACACTTGCACCACACCACATGGAACACATAGCCCTCCAGAACACACACCAGTACTGCCTTCGCATAAAAACACAAATCACACACTCACCTTCACAGAGCCTCTCAATATAAATCTACCCAAGCAGCAGAGACTTCCAAGGTTGAAATGCAATCGACCACCACAACACAACACTAATCACGAGACACATAACTCCTCTAAACAGTGTGCCACTCAACCAAAGCCCCTAAGGCAAAACATCATGCCCAACACACTAATCATAGGTGACTTGATAGTGAGGCACACTGATGTCCCACTCACAAGGTTGAATAAAGAGAAAGTAACATTCAGCTTTCTGTCAGGTACCAGTATCTGCCACATAATGCACGCACTCTGGTTCCTCAACAACAGGTACAAATTTGACTCTGTCATTGTACATGTGGGTGTGAAGACCTGAGAGGTACCTCCCTGGACTACATGAAAAGAGACATGGAGGAGCTCTCGGATTATGTAGCCCAGGCAGGTATGACTTTAGCCCTGAGCAGCATCCTACCATCAACCAGAGTGATACCACATTACAAGCAGAAAATGATTTCAACAATTGGCTAAGTTTCTGGTGTCTTTCTAAGGAGATCCAGTATCTGTCTGCCTGGGATGACATGATTGACAGACCTCGATGCTTTGCCAGAGATGGCCTGCATCTGTCACCCCTGGGCTTCCAGATACTGGCCAAGGCTCTTGCCACCCCTATAGTGCCTTTTTTAGGCAGTGTTCCAAAGACCAAATTACCACCATAACAGCTACAAGCAAATGCAATCTGCGGGTCATGCTGCTCAATGCTAGAAGTCTAAATTTCAAAATGCACTCACTCAAAGCACTCCTTAAATTGGAGAACATTGACAGTTGTGCTGTAACAGAGACCTAGTTCAATGCAGCAGAAAGCACCCCTGCACTATCAGGCTATAAATCATTCCACACCTTTCGGCCCCAGAATTTGGACCAAAGATACAAAGGCGGTGGGGTTTCCATATTCATAAAGGATGCGCACACCTCCAGACTGGTAGTCCAACGTAATGCATCAGAGAAACGTCAGGTGCAGCTAACATTGGAACAGCAACCAACAGCAAGCAGCAAAGTAATAAAACAAACCACAGGAACAGGATGCAGGATACAACAAATTTATTCCGGTACCTCGGCTCAACAGCCTTCAAAGGAATAAACATAAAAGCACCAGGTGCATTTTATATACTAGTGCAACCCAACAATCAATCAATAATTCAATTGAATTAAATTCAATTAAAAACCATGAATCAACTTCAGAGAGTTAAAGGTACAAAACAGGTACAATACAGGTACAATGCATCACTATTAGAAGTATAGAATACAAAATGTTAATTTCAAACAATAATAAATATTATTATTACTAAATATTTAAGTTTACTTCCAAATTCAGACCTTTGGGTTTGAGAGTGCCAAACTTTAAAATAAATCTACTTTCTAGATTTAATAAACTCTGCTGAAAATTTCCTCCATAATGTACATTAGGTTTGGCTAAAGCACAGAAGAACAACGAATCAATCAACCCATTATGTGTTGCATGGAAATGTTCAAATATAGGGCTATCAATCCTAGCATTACGAACATCACCAATATGTTCTAAAATGCGTATTTTCAATTGGCGTTTAGTTTGGCCTATATAATATTTTGGCAAAGCACACCCACAACCAATAATGTACACTACACCACAAGATCTACAGTTGAAATTATTTTCAGCAATATATTTTACCCCATTAATAGTGCAACCAGATAAATTCCTTACTCTAACACAAACACAGCTAACATTGGGGTAAGACAGCGATTCAGGTCATAGCCTGCTGTAGGTCCCCAACCAGGTCCCAAGACTTGCACTCCATGTTCCTAAGCATCCTGGAGAATATTAGGGACCATCCTAACACTCTCTTACTAGGCGACTTCAACTAACCCTCCATTAATTGGGTAAACTACTCATGTACCAGTACACTTGCCCAACGTTTCCTGGAGTTCATTAATTCCAATGCTCTGGGCCAGCTCGTTCTTACTCCCACTAGAGGTAGCAACATCCTTGATGTGGTCATTACTAACATGGGCGACCAATGCTCTATGCACCTCCCTGGTTAGATCTGACCACAAACTAATCACCTTGGAAATTCCCATCCCTCCCACCCCCCACCCCCTGCAAAGGTAGCCACCATTAAAAACTTCTCCAAAGTTAACTTTGGGCTCCTAAAAACAGAGGTGGCTAACTTCACGGCACCCATGCAAAAGGAGAATAGTTGCATGCCCACAGAATCATACACCAGTGCACTGTGCGAGCACGTACACAAATGCATGAATCTCGCCATACCAAATAGAACCAAGATGCTGTCCTCCAAAAAAAAAGAAAGCCAGTCTGGTGGTCCTCTGCCATGATAAACAAACTCTACAACAGAAGGAGGAAACTGATGCGGAATAAGGTGAAGTCCCAAGACTGGAAAAACTCCCTTATCAGCCTCAACAAAAAGTTGAGGTACCTCATCAAATCCTCTAAAGCTAGCTATGAAAACAGAATTGCAGCAGATAGTAAAGACAACCACAAGGCCTTCTATAGTTATGTAAAGATTCTCCATGGCAATGCACAGATTTGCTCTGAGCTACTGCACAATGGTACCACCTATACCGAGTAAACAGATATTGCCAGTATGCTGGCCGACAGATTCAGTGCCAACTTTACCCCCCCCCCCCCCTCCCAAAGGACCAGTCACAATACCAGTAAATTGCCAGGCACCCAGTATTACTGCTGCATGGGTTAAAATAGCACTGTCCAAAGCCAAGAATACAGCCTCTACAGGAACTGATAATATCCCTGGTTGTGTTCTACATGAACTACAAAGAGAACTGGCACCTCACCTTTGTGCCTTGTTCAATCACAGCCTCATCTTAGGCTTTGTCCCTCCCAAATAGCGCACTGCTACAGTCATCCCTCTCCACAAAGGAGGAGCGACTACAGACCCTGGGAACTATCGCCCCATTAGCCTGACGAGTCTGATATGCAAAGCTATGGAATGCATCATCATGGACCTAATAAACAAGGATATGGGGGATCTCCAAACTCTGGACCCCACACAGTTTGGTTTTTTGAAGTGTAGATCATGCCTGCTCAACTTCTTTGAGTCAGTCACCAGAGCTGTGGATGAAGGCAAGGTGGTTCATACAGCTTACCTTAATCTGGCCAAGGCCTTTGATACCATTCCCCACTCAGGAATCATAGAAGAACTCACTAAGCTTGGTATCAACCCCTATGTCACTAGGTGGGTTGCAAACTGGCTCACAGGTAGAACCCACAGTGTGAAAGTAGCTGACTCTAAGTCAGACTGCCGACAAGTCACAAGTGAAGTCCCACAGGGTTCGGTCCTGGGTCCTCTCCTGTTTGGTATCTACTTCTCTGAAGTCCAGGCCAACATGAAGCAACTCTGGCTGACAAAGTTTGCAGACGATTGCAAGTTGGGAGCTATTAACTCCCCAAGTGATGTTGACATCCAACAAAATGGCCTCACTGAGACCAATGACTGGTGTCAGGACCATGGGCTTAAGCTCAATGCCAAAAAATGTGTTGTCATCCCATTTGGGAAAAAGTCCAGTTCCCATGAATTACCACATTGATGGTAGTCCAGTGAACACAGAAGGTGTTATAAGAGATGTGGGAACACAGGTTGACAGCAACCTCTCTTTTGATCACCACATTGCTACTGTGGTCAGAAAGTCCTTCTGTGTGGCACATCTCATTACTAAGGGTTTTGCATCCAGGAAGAAAGAGGTCACTGTCTCCCTCTACTCGTCCCTCATTAGGCCAATCATCGAGTACAGTACTCCATTTGGCATGTACCTCACTAGACACCTGCAACACCTGGAGAGGCCGCAAAAGTACGTCACAAAGAGCATCCTAGGCCTTAAACACTTGTCCTATATGGACAGACTCAAAAAAAACTCCAACTATTATCTGTCACATATTGCCTACTTAGAGGCGATCTCTGCTTGACTTACAAAGTAATGTCTGACCCAGCTGTGTTAGAAATGCTACATCTAAACAAATCCCAATCCCTCCACACCACACGCTCCAGGGACTTCAACTTCATTACCACAATCAACAGAACATGCTGGAGGGACAGGTTCATAACCCAGACACTGCCCATGCTATGGAACAGACTTCCTATGAACCTCTTCAAGAGAAGTCTTGATGAGTGGATGGGAAACAGAAAATTCACCCCGAGGATAACTCCAGTGGCTCTACTTGACAGAGGCACTGAGAACTAAGGTCGGGTGGCACTATGCCAGGGTAATCCTATGGCGAGGCTTGTAAAGGCCCCAGGGCCATTTGTCTAGTACACACCTATGAACCTATTTGGTTCCCCTTCCTTTGTCCTCACATACTTCACTAACCTTGTATTCTGGATCTGACTACAAACCTTCACTCTCGACAGGCGTGATTCATCCAGACTTATCAAACCTCAGGCTGGTGGCCTGGCTTCTACAATTCTGTTGATATCCAGACAACATATGCTCTTTACCTGTCCGACATATACTTTTATCTTTTCATAAACCCTCTGCACGAAAGCTCTACTCCAGTAAATGGAAAAGGTTTGCTTACTGGGCTCGCCAAAATAATGTTCCTTTTTCAGCTCACATAGATAACATCCTGGAATTTTGGGCTATACTTTTTAAAGAAGGAGCTAGTTCCCCAACAGTTAAGGTTCAATTAGCAGCTATATTGAATTTTCACACTGGATTTAAGGGTTCCTTGGTTGCTTCTCATAAGCTCTGCAAATCTTTCTTTGAGAGGGACTCTTCTTCTAAGACCCTACTCTCCCATGGGACCTGAATCTGGCACTGCAAGCTGTTACTCATTCTACATTTGAACCAGCAGCTGTGTGTGACCTTAAGTATCTTTCTTGGAAGTCAATTTTTCTGGTAACCATTACTTGTACCAGATGAATTTCTGAGATTCAAGCATTGTCCTCAACCTCCAGGATAGAGTTACATTACAAACTAATGCATCCTTTCTTCCTAAGGGGATATCAGAATCTAATATCAGTCAGTCCATTAATTTGCCAGTATTCTTTCCTGAATTTGCTAACAAGGCCAAATACATTACATTTATTGGATGTTCACAGACAATTTACCTAAATAAAACAAAAGGCATTAGAAAAGTTGACCAGTTGTTTGTCTCATTCGCAGAAGTAAAATTGGGAAAACCAGTTGCCAAAGTAGCTTTAGCCAGATGGCTGACTGATTGTGTTTCATTTATTTATAATAAATTGGACATTACTCATTTATTTATAATAAATTGGGCATCACCTTAGCAAAACCATTACTGGCCCATTCAACTAGATACATGGCAACTTCAGTCTAGAATGTCCATGGGTGATATTTGTGCTGCCTCAACTTGGGCCATTCCCTATACCTTTATTACTCATTACAAATTGGATTTGGTCTCCAGAGGTAGAGCATCATTTTGTTCAGCTGGAATGAAGAATCTCCTTTCCTGAGTCCACGCAGGATTTTAGGTAGCTGGGGGCTGTGATCCATCAGTTGAGGATAGAATAAAAATTGACAACATCAGATAAAGAAGTTATGTACTCACCATAACGTTCCGTCTGTGTTGTCCATTTTCATTCTTCCTCAACTCCCCACCCACCAACCCCCATCCTTTCTAAACTCCTGGAAGAATAAGTGGTTTATAGACATTATTGTCTTTTATATTGAGCTCCAGATATAGTCTTCTTCCTATTTGTCTACAAATATTTCCTTTCAATAAATCAGAAAACAAGATCTGAGGTACTTGGGATTGGAGCATTATGGGTAAGGGAGAAGCTTGAGAGTTTTTGGTTGCCATGAGCTTTAGCAACGGCCGAGTCAGATCCAAGGGATCGGGTCCGAACCCACAAATTGAGGAAGAATGAAAATGGACAACACAGATGGAACACTATGATGAGCACATAACTTTTTTTTTTGTTGTACAATGCATACTGTACATTTTCTGCTGCCATCAATCTACAAGACCTGTATGGCCATGGTACTCACCAAGGCATTCAGCACACACGTTGATCTTGCAAGATGGGCATCCCCATGATGGTTCAGCACATTTACCCTTGCTGGCACAATTTTTGCATCTTGATTTCCACCATTTCACTGGAAAGTGATCAGTGCTTAGATCGACTCACAGGCTCTGGGACAGTAATCTCAGTGCACCTTTTCCTCCTCTTCTAACTGGCAAGGAGATGCATACCTATGTTCCTTCGAAACTGCAACTGGGTTGCCAGAAAAACATGTCCAGAGTGTGACACTTGCTGGTGGCTGTTACTATCACAGAACATAATGAAATTCACTATGGCCACATCCCATAAAAATCAGAACATGTACAGCCTTTATTTACAGGCTTTTCTTGCAGTTGGATACTGTGCCCTGCGCTGGTCAAATCAGTCTACCCCATTCATGTAACTGTTGTACATGTTTACAACTGATGGACATGGCACCCCAATGCCTTTGTTCCATTATGCTTTCTTCTGCATGTGCTGGAGACGGACAAGGTTGCGTTACTATTAGTTAACTGCATTAGTACTGGGTTGCTATCTTTCCATTCAGTAGCCAGCAGTGGGCCACTCCGAAACTACTTGTAGTACCCTTGAGGTGCTTTATGAATGGCCTGTCTGTTGAATGTTATTGGCCATCCTGACTTATTGGTGTGCATGGTTCCACAGCAGTATAGCCGATCATGCAGCAATTGCTGGGCCAGAGGGCCAGAGGTAAAGAAGTTATCAAAGTAAATGTGATGCTTCTTGCCAGTCAATCCCCTAGTTAAGTCAACCACAACTTGGTGTGCCAGTTAGACCTCTGTATTCTGCTCTGTCTTTCCAGTGTTTACCTGAAATTCACATACATACCCATTCTGAGAACCTGCCAACAGCCCATAGCTCAATGCCATACCTCTCTGGCTTACCAGGCATGAACTGTCTAAATGTCAAACGTCCATGGAAGCCAACCATAACTTCGTCTACAGCCACCTCACAGTGCACATTGCACTTTGTCCTGCATGCATGAAGTACTGCATCCTGCATTGGCCATATGTAATGTAGTTTGTCATGACCCACACAGCCCTATGGTAGGCTCAGGCAGTTGTCATTACAGTGGAAATTGTGCTGAGTTTTTTCACTCCTGTCTCGGTTCATGTATTCTGCTATTGGGAAGCAACCATTTGCATGATGTGTTTCCCAGTACTGCATGCGTTCTGGCACATGTGCAGTACATTTGTATATTCCAGTACCAAGAAATGTGCATATTTCTCTAGGGCAAACAGGACTCAACCATTTATCAACCTTGCCTGCAGCAGCTGCCTCTGTGCAGCATAGCGATTAGTTTCATTGGCAATAAGGCAGTACAGCTCCTCTGGGAACATCAAATTCATGAAGTCCATCTCTGTGCTATCCAAGTCCAGGTTGGCTACAGGGCCTACTGGACCTACAAAGTCATCAACCTGTACTGCTGTGAGGCATTTTTCCCACATGATCTTACGAGGTGGGAATGCTCGACTTACCTTAGTGGGTCGCCTGGCATACTTTGGAATGGAATGTCCTGTATGGTTCATAGACGGTGCTTTATGATCATTGTCAGTACCAACTGTATTGCATGCAGTTATGAGTGAAGTGGTAACAGACATTCTATGCTGAGGCCACCATCATGTCCCTGCTTGACGAGGTGCTACTTCGACTCAGATCTAAACGATTTTCTCCATCGCAATCCCCATATACTCTAGACAACTCTAAACCTCATGTACAGCAGGAGGCACATCCACATCGTTGTCAGCACTTGCACTGTCCTCGACTGTGGAGGACTTCATAGGTCTGTCAGTGATATCATGCACATTCTTGAACACAGATAGAAGGCAATTCATCTTGTGTGTCATTTTCACCATCACCTGTCAGGTCTGCTGTGGCACATCACAGTGGTCTGTCTAGAATGGCTGGGACAGGGTCATCATCTTTATTATTGGCAATGGCCTTGCCATGGAGACGTGTGAGTAGAATCTTATTATCTGTGTCACATTATTTGTCTTCTCTCTGATTTGCATTACGTCATGGTAGGAGTTCCACATCCATGTCTGAACCATTGCTACTACCATTGAAGTATGTTTCATCACCCAGCAGGTAAATGTTGCTTGATTTCTCCTGAACAGATGATATCTTCATTGAGGGATGTGTTGCCTTACACTTCAATTTACAGCTGAAAAACAACAGAGTAGAACAATATGATGTTATTTACCTGCATAGAGGCAGTTGGAAAGCAACACAGCAGAACACTATATAGTGAGTGTTTGATACAGGAAACTAAGATATGATGCAATACAATGTTCAGTTGCAGTACTTCACAGAAATATGAACCATATAACCACAATGGATACATTCATCTGTGTCTTACATTAAAAAAAATGGGAAAAAGAAATTGGGGGGAGGGGGGGACTTCCACATTACTTCCTATTGACAGAAACCCAAGTCTGGCATGTCCATTCATCAAAGTGATGACGACTTTTAGTAATATGAGTAACAGCATCAGCTGCTGATGGTTTTACCTGACAAGTGATAATGATTCAGTGTTGTACTGTAACTGTGCATATTGTAAATGAATAATGTGATAATGGTTTGCAGTTCATTACTGTAAGGTTCTGCATGCTCGGACAAAGATGATAACTGCTGCACATAACCTGTTGAGCAGACATTCATTACATTCCTGGCGCAGGTGTAATGTAAGACCAAGTCATTGCCATCTGTCGGGAAAAGACCTGAGTAATTCAATAAAAGTAGTAATAACATTTATATCACTGAGCCCTTCCTCTCACCTAAACTGTACACACAAATACAAAAAATCAGAAATATAGTGCTATGTACTGAGTTGATCAATGCCAGAACTAGTGTAAAAGTAGTAATAAAATTTATATAACATTTATATCACTGAATCCTTCGTGTCACCTAAACTGTACAGACCAATGACAGAGCCAGAAGTATTGGCCAACAGGTTTGGTTGTTCCATGCCAGAATTCGTGTAAAAATAATAACATTTATGTCACTGAGCTGTCTTTGTGATTAGAACCAGACTCATAAATGATGGTCACAGTATTGTCCAGCATATCTGGTAGAGTCATGCCAGGGATATTGTAAAAACAGCAACAACATTTAAATCCTCGAGTCATCCCTTTCACATGAAATATACACAAAAAGCAAGAAATATCGTCCAAAGTATCCAGTTGGTCACGGCCAGCAATACTGCAAAATTAGTTCTCATCTGAACTGCCCGTACAAATGACAAAGCCACCCCCCCCCCCAAAAAAAAAACTACGTGGTATGGAAAGAAAATGATAAAACCACAATTTAAAGAAAATGCATTTTTTTCACTATAGACCAGAGGAAACGGGGACATATAAATGCCTGTACATGCTCAAACAAGAGAGGGAAGTGGTTATCTTGAAAAGGAAGGACAGACAGAGGAAGGATGATCCAAAAGCAGCAGAATGTAGTGGCCAGCTGCTTTTTGGATCAACAAAACTACTACTTGTGTACTTATGAAACAGACTACCAGCTCACGCAATGGAAAGAGAGTCCATACAGACAATTCATTGAAGGTATCACCACAGTAGGTCTCAGATTTGTCTAAGTGTCTGCTGAGTTCTGGGGTATCTTGGACTGAGGTCAGTAAAGACAACAATGGCAATTCTATGCCACAAGTAAAAGAACAGATGTTTTAATTTTTTATGCAACTGTGTTATAACAGTAGATGTCCTGTTGATCACTGTTGCAGTATTACTGACAAATGAGTCATCTTGCCAAGGACAGCTGTACATCTGGCCAGAGCGCCAAAGCATGGGCCCCTTCCACATACTGTATTCAGATATATGACCTAAACCCAAAGGTGGGAGATACATAAGGAACATACATGCACAAACTACCTCAGAACTTAGTTGCCCCCGGGAAAACTTAGAGCTCACTGAGCAACTGCCCAAATATATGTACATATTCACCAAGGAAGAGAATAAGGAATGAGAACACCTTGGCCAGAGAAACAAGTAAGCCCAACAAAGGGAGGAAGCACCAAGGGATGAGGAAGGCTAAGAAGGGTGGAACAAGCAGCAGTGCTTGCAGCTCTGAAACTCTTATCTGACACAGATGTCATAACAGCCACAGCAGATGGACATTAACGGTGAACAGGAAAATTATAATTGCAGGGGACTTTAATTGTGAGTTAAGGGAAATGTATTGCAGCTATGGAAGGATCATATAACCATGAAAGACTTCTATAAAACTGGTCTGAATGGGGGACTAAATTTAAAAGGAAGTACAAAACATTTTTTTTCCAGTGGGAGAATGATGTAAGAAAGGAAGACAAAGTGAAGTATGGGAAAATGTATAAAAGTGTATTTATATATATGTGTGTATATGTATATATATATATATATATATATATATATATATATATATAAGAAATTGAGAAAATAAAGTTTTAATATTTAGGCAGAAATATTTACAAGGGGGAATAGACAGCTCCTGTTATTTATTTAAAAACTCTACTGCTGAGTACACTTCATTCCCTCCTGTTTGTTGAGAAAGGGGAAAAAAATCCAGGAGCATAAAAAAAAAAACTTGCAGCCAATCAAGTCCCTTTTTGTATGAAGTGGACCTGAAAGATCTCAAGTTCAGCGTGCTCTCTGATCGATTCCCTTGCTTACCGAGGGGAAGAGGTCAGTACTTGACACTGCCAACTATAGTACCAATTCACCCATGCTATGCCTTCTAGGCTTGTGTGTCATGCTCCAGTGTAGTGACTGCCACATGTCAGCTATGAGATGGGAGGTGAGCAAAAAATAAGATAAAACAGTGAGATCCCACACCGGAGAAAAGGAATCATTCAACTAAGGCAGGTCACTAGGGTAAAAGCTGCCATTTGAGATACACCGTGAAAGCCCAAAACAGAAACAACCTATGGGAGAGATATCACCGCCACACACACACACACACACACACACACACACGTGCAAAACATCATATTAGGAATCAGAACATATGGTACAGTTACTGAACTGCAGGCTTCAATAGTTCCTAAAAATAAATGATAAATGTGCTTGCCTGAATTTTCCCTTCCAGTAATATTATTTATGTCTGTCTTTCAGCTGTCTTGGGCTTTATATGGAGCCTGAATACTGAATCCTAGGGCTGCAAGACACTTTGGTAGGAAGTTAGTCTGGAGATCTGGCTCACACTGAATGGTTTGCTGTGAGGAGGGATCCTATAACAGTCTCTCTGTAATTTGTGTCTTCTCTAAAGAGAAAGGGAACAGTGCTGCTACCGGAACCTCTATTTATTTATCTCCAAACAAAGAATCATGAGGTGTGAAGGGTGGGTTGTTACACAAGAGGTATCCATGACTGCATGCATCTGATTGGCTGCCGCTGCTTGCATCACCTCTGGGGCCAGGGAAAGAATGCAGGCTAAAGTTTTTGATTTATTTCTAACACCCGTAAGAAAAATTATAGTTTTACGAGATCCTTTGTACTTCTTTATATTTTGATTTACTGCAGATAATGGAAGAAAGACAGTGTGCCTTCATCACTGGGACATCTCTGGTAAATTAAAATGTAATGCAGAGAAAATCTGCTAACTGTGAGAGGTCACAACCACAGAAAGCCAATTTTCTTGAAAACAAAAAAATCATGTATAAACTATAGTTAACTCCACTGCAAAAATAGTCGAGAAGGTAATTAATAAAGTTTAGGTCCCTTTTCAGTTTAGTTTTTAGCAGTGGATTTAGGTTCTGTTTGTGAACTTAGTCACATTTCTAGATGAGACTCAAATGTAATGTACCAGGATAGTTACCACCTCAGGGAGTGCTTGGATGTAACCTTAGATTCACCCTGTGCTGGTATTCAGGGTTAATGAGTTAAAAAATTTAAAACTAACCAGCCACTCTCCCAGTGGAATCACCTCCAGATGTCCATCACTTTCAGTACTGATGTACTTTTACATGTGGTCTCTCTCTTCTCCAGTGACTCTTGGGTTTCAGCTACAGTATTTAAAGTCTTACTGTACAGATGATTTTTCCAAAGTTTAAAGATTTATGAGGGAGAGAGAATCTATGCAGAAAGGCTTTTCTTCCTGCATCCCTATTTTTGATTCCTTTGGCAATCTACTGTCATGGCGACTGTGCAGAAGGCTGCTTTGTGTTCTTTATGGCCACTTGCTGCTGTTTCCACTGTAATTTGGTTTGAATCTCCGGTGTCTGATTTTGTTGAATATATTATTTTTTCCTTACAATGCCATTATCTGAAGTGAACTTCCAAGATGGCTGCACACTGATCAACAGCTTAATTTCAGCTCTCTCAGTGTTAAAAATGAAACGGAGAAACACCAGCCAGTGATATTGACAGCTTGAATTAAATTCAGTTACCGTCTAGGAAGTACCCAGCCTGAATGACAGCAAAGATGAAATTTTGTGAACCGGAAAGAAATCCAACCAGAAAAGGTGAAGAGAAAACTCTGTCTGGGAAGCATTCTGAAGCTATTCAGCAAAGACAGTTCAGGCTTCAGCTTTGGTACAAGAATTGGCTTCCAGTAATTTAGAAGGAAAAATAAATCAAATGTACTCAGATGTGATTAAAATAAATGAAACGCTGAATGAGCATATCATCTTAAATAACAAAAGGCTGGAAAAATATAAGAAGCTTTCTGTTCAGACTAAAACTGGTAAAACTACAAAAATCAAGACTGAAATGAAGAAAGAGCTGGCTGAGTATGAAATCTCTTAAGAAGAGCTGTTTCAAAAAATGTTGGCATTAGAAGACATAATGCACCGAGAAAACCTGGGATTTTCTGCTGTACTAGAGAAACTGGAAGGACCAGAGTGTTTTAATTTTATGAAAGCACAAATAAGCAACTGGACTGGTATTCTACAGCAGAATTTGCTAATTCAAGGTTCACATCATGTGTATGCTTCAAACGTGGCCATGAGAAAATAGCCAAGACCTCCATTAGTAAATATGCAATCATACTAGCAGAAAGAGGTGATTCTGACAAAACTGTGGCAGAAGAGAGAAGTATTACAAATTGGAGACAGCAGAGTATTTTGTGGAAAATGGTTATTCACTGTACACCAGGCAGAAGAGAAGTAAATGTATCCCATCCATAAGGGAATGAGGAGAGGCGGGTGTGAGATTCAAGCTGATGTGTCCAGATGTCTTCAGAATATTTTTTCCTGGAGGATCAAAGACATTTTTGTATGCAGAACAGGCTAAGGAGGAAATAAAAGTTTATCCAGCAAAAACTGAGCAATCAAATAGAAGGGACCTCTGCTTCTATTCTTCTGATGATAAAGCAAGTAGGGAGACTTTACCAATGAAACTGTTCCAATGTTCTAAAAGAAAATGCTTGAGAGACAGAAAAAAAGCACAGGAATTGACTAGAATAATCAGTTGTACCTTGGATTTGAACCAGAGTCTGGTGTTGAGAGATGGAGATGAACAAGAAGAAGACCAGCAAGCTGAAATTAAGTAATAAATGGGAAACTATTAAGTATCCATCACAATTTGTGAAATACAGCTTTGCAAAAAAAAAAAAAAAGTGTCTGAGAAAGACATTTGCTGACTTTGTTAAACTTGTTGAAGAACTGTAAATTGTATGTCCCACTTTGTCATTAATGTTTAGAAATACACTAAAAGGGGAAAAGATAACTAAGTAAAAGTGTTCTTATTACTATTTGTATAAAACATTTCATGATAAAAACTGCATGTTATAAATAGTAAAGCAGTTTTGTGCAGTGTGTAGGCAGGGGTATTTTACATGTGGAGAGAGTCTTTTCCAGTGACTCTGTTAGACATTAAAGTAAAGAGGCATTTGACATTGTTGTCTTTATTTAATCTTCAGCTTGTGGGATAAGCACCAACATCGATACCAAGCCAGCCATATCCAAGCTACAGTGCAGATTTCCCTGCCCATAATGCCCCTCTCCCCCTCACTACCTCAGATCTCGTTTGCTGCCATTCCAGCTACAAGCAAGTCATCTGAGCTCCGTCTTTATTGCGAGTTTTACTAGTTTTTGGGAAGTCTTTGTACTCAGGTACTGTTAATTTTTTTTCTCTTATAGATTCTGAACTTCCATACCCTTTGCTTCTTTGTAGAGAATGATTTTTATATCTTTAATTCTCTTCTAGTCAGGTTCCCTTTCTGGTCTTTCCTATCATGTCTGTTAAGGGTGCGGGATTTAAGAAATGTACTGGGTGTGGGGATAAACTGCCACCCTCGGATGGTCACATGGAGTGTGTAGTGAGCTTAGGTGTCCCTCACCTAGACACTGGGTGTTTTATTTGTGCAAGGTTTTCATAACGTACCCTCACGGACAGGAGCAACAAGTCAATTTTAAAGGGTTTGTTGCCCACTTCTTCTTGTGCAGCACAGGGAGTCAACCTCCTAAGTCAAGTCGCCTGAGAGTAAAAGCAAGGATGAGGTCAGGAAAGCAGATAGAGAAAGATCGAGAGAGAGAAGTCTAGAGACAAGGACAAGCCCCTGGAGACTTACAGACTCTTCCCTTCTGCTGGCAAACCTTCTCCCAAGATTAGGCTTATGTTATCTATGCCTGAGCCTTGGTAGCCCCCAGGATCAGCCTTGCCCAGGCACCACTCCAGGCCTGCATCTGTGGCTTCCTCTGCCAGGTCATCCCATAGTTTATCCGAGAAAGAGAAGTGGACCGCCTGATGAGATAATTCCTGTGGGCTCAGATCCAGCTGGGATTCCTTCCTGCCCCCTCCCCACCAGGAGCAGGGGGTCTTTCCCTTTCCTGAGCCCCAGGGCTTCAGGACCTTCAGATGTTGGAGTTGCAGGCATCGACGTTTTTGGTTTCTTCGATGCCGATCATGTCCTTGAGATGTTCTTCGTGTTTCACTTTTGCAGTCCTCACATATGGGTTATTCCTATTCTCGGAGAACTGGAATATCCTACGTGATATTCCAAATATTGAGAACAAAATTGGCACTACCCCCTCTTTTTCATTCAGAAATAATAAGTCTTTGAAGCAGCATCTTTGTAATAAACCCACTTCTTTTACTAAATCCATTTCTATGAGAATAGGAACCTTTTCATATAGAAATTGCTCAGCATGTAAATATATTTATCGCAATGCTTTTTACACACATTCTTCTTGTCACTTTTAACATTTCATTGCACCACTATGCAGACTGTAAAACTGAAAACATTGTTTATTTCTTATTTTGTTCTAAATGTCATGCATACTACATGGGCAAAACTAACAGATCCTTTAAAGACAGAATTTTAGAACACAACAGAGACATTAAGAACAAAAAATAAACCAGTGCGTTAGGAACCCATGTTATGCAGATAGATTTTTCACAAACTTTCAAGTTTTTAGTTCTACAGGTTATTGATAATACTTTTAGAGGAGATGAAGGTGGATTCTCCTGCTAAATGCAGACAAACCTCCAGGTTTGAATAATGTCTTCATTAAAACCTTTTTTAAAAGCACGCCCCCTAAAACACAGATAGATACACTATTTCAATCTTTCACATGAGATAATTTTTAATATTTTAACATTTTTATAAGCACACATTTTTATACATTTTTTACACTATTTTAACTAATTATTAGTATATTAGTGCTTTCCATGTGTTTTTTAGGTATTTCCATGTGTGTTTTAGGTATGTACATGTATTAATTTTCTGTGTGGCTTTCTTTAAATGTTAATTAGATCACCTGATCAGTAATGCTGCTGTATATACAAATTCTCTTATCTGTTTAAATTGTCTGATGAAGCAACCTGTGAGTTGTGAAAGCGCTAACCTTTTTATCTCTCTCTATTTTGTTACTTATTAAAGTTTCTTGCCTTGTAAGTTGTTGCGCAGTTTATTCCTCTAAATTTACTATATTTTACTACACTATACTGCACTCTGTATCCCTTTTTTGGCTCTTATTTTTCTTCTTGTATTCGGAGAAAGAGGCATGGTAGAAACCGTTGAAATGGAACCTACAATCGGATTACAAATGGGAACTACAGGTAGTGAACGTTTAATTCGCATATTAAACGTCAAAGAAAATCCATTATTAGATTTAAGCAATCTTCATGAAGTTACCAACACTGAGAATGGGCCACAAATGCATGAATTTTTACAGTTATAAAGAACTTAAAAACAAACTCTACAAGTATAAACGTTTGCAATGGCAATGTTTGCACTTGCAGGCTTGTTTGCAACATAAAGTCATTCAAGGGGACTACGAGTACTGAATATGCCGAGTTTTGGCAACGAATATCCTAAACTATTAAGAAGATGGCAGGAACTCAGTTTACAATTCAGTGCCCAGTACATCAATTTACTTATTAGCTTTTTTTCTCCCCATGGAAAATGAACTCAGAGATGACATTCTTTCATGTCAGAATGCAATTTCCAATCATTTTATGCCTATTCTGATTGGGGACAAATTAGATTTATTACAAGACAATATTATTTCCTATGAAAAACGCTTGCAGCTAACAAAAGTTAAAAAGCTGCAAAGGGATCATAAGGACTTTCAAAATCAAAACGTTTTTTTTTCTTGGCCAAGAGACCCTACAGATAGACTGGCTGTAAGACGTGTCAATCAATTTAACAACCAACAGGATACACCCACTCGAGTGAATGAAACAACCACGCCTCTAGCTTCAGTTCAAGGTAAGACAGCCACAAGTAAACAGTATGTTGTTACATCAACAGCCATTAATAATGATCAGTCTTTACTATCAGCCTCCAAGGCTGTTAATTCACATCTTAAAGACCGCATTAGTAACGATGAAAACAAAAGTAACATCTTCCACATCAGCTACACGTAATTTCATTACTAATGGATTTGCTACCTCTACCGGCTTCAATATCTTAACGGAAAATAGCAGCCCAAGTGATTTTTTTACTGACAGATGCACTACCTATAAAAAATAGTTCGAGAAGCACAAGGAAAGGGAGCCTACAATGATTCTCCAGCATGGAAAGAAATCAACAGATAGCGAAAAGAAGACGACAATAAATACAGGTTTAATTTTTAACATATCCTCTTTTGAACTTAGCACAGAACAAACATTGCTTTTAAATAAAGGTCTTTCCTTTGTTCCTGCAAAGAGAGCAGACCATGCTGAGATGTTAAAAGACTTGAGACTTTTGGGAAGGAGTTTAACACTCAAAACTGTTTTTCCTGAGAATAGTAGTAGTAGTAATAACAATGATATTTTCAAGAAACCTAGTACTTTCAATCCTATTTTAGATCCTACAGTTCAGTTATTTATAAATGTTTGTGAGCTAGAGTTTAGACAACTTTTTTTTCTACAGAAACTAGAAGTAATTTCTATAATATGTCAAGCAGTGATTCTTTGGCTCTAAATGAACTGAAAAGTTTGCAGTTGATTGCTATTAAACCAGCCGATAAAGGTGGAGGGATAGTGGTAATGGACAAGGATTTGTATATTAAGCAAATGTTGGTATTGTTAAATGAGGTGCACACATACAAACGTATTTCTAAACCAACTGCAAATAGTATTATGGAAAAAGTATCTTTTTTAGTGTTTGATCTATTAATGACAAAACTCATTAATGAAGACTTATTTAAGTTTTAAATGTAGCCCATCCACTAATCCCATCTATTTATGGGCTACCCAAAATACATAATAATAAGAGTACTCCACCTGTGATACCCATCTTAGCTGGTACAGGATGGTGTACTGAACCACTGTCCATTTTCCTAGAGAGTAATCTGCACAAAATATTAGACACTTGTCATACCATCCTGAAAGATACAAAGTCATTTTTAGAAAGACTACATACTTTGCTTTTAACTATTGACAGTGATTACATCTTTGTTACACTAGATGTTGAATCACTTTTTACTTGTATCCCCAATGACAAAGGTATTGATATGATTAGGGAATTTCTGACTAGCAACAACTGTTATTTCAATAATAGAGTTATGCTGATTTGTTCATTGCTGGAAATTGTGCTTGAAAATAACATCTTTACTTTTGAAAATTATATTTCCCTCCAGAAAGTTGGCGTGGCTATGGGCACAGCCTGTGCCAATAGCTATACCAACTTAGTTCTAGCACATTGGGAAAATACAGCTATATTAGCAACTACCTATATATGTACTATGCTAATGTTCTCTGGTATGTTTGTTTTGTGGATGACATCTTTCTGTTGTGGAAGGGTGACCTACAGGTACTAGATGATTTTATTGCTTTTATGCATAACACTACTGATTTCCTTAAGTTCACATACAAATACTCTCACAATGAAATACAGTTTCTTGATGTATCCCTCACAAAATCTGAACTAAATAAAGTTACTAGTGGAATCTACAAAAAACCTACTAGGAAAAACACTCTCTTACACAAAAAAAATATGCACCCAAGGCATATTTCTAGAAATATGCTTAAAGGTCAAACTTGTAGAGTGCTTAGGTTACATAATAATGATACGGATGCTAAAAATGCCCTCATAGAGCTTAAATCAGAATTTTTAGAACAAGGGTATTCTGACTCAGATATAGATGCCACAATTAATGAAGCCTGGAGACATAGACTAAGTAAATGTAAACCATATTTTGACACCACCAGAGAACAAGTATATTCATCTACATCTTTTTCCAGTACGTCTGAAACTTTCAGGGTAGTTCTACAATATTCCAGTGACATTGACTCCTACTGTGACATAATCAAGAAGAACTGGAATATCCTACGTGATATTCCAAATATTGAGAACAAAATTGGCACTACCCCCTCTTTTTCATTCAGAAATAATAAGTCTTTGAAGCAACATCTTTGTAATAAACCCACTTCTTTTACTAAATCCATTTCTACGAGAATAGGAACCTTTTCATAAAGAAATTGCTCAGCATGTAAATATATTTATAGCAATGCTTTTTACACACACCCTTCTTGTCACTTTAACATTTCATTGCACCAATATGCAGACTGTAAAACTGAAAACATTGTTTATTTCTCATTTTGTTCTAAATGTCATGCATACTATGTGGGCAAAACTAACAGACCCTTTAAAGACAGAATTTTAGAATACAACAGAGACATTAAGAACAAAAAAGAAACCAATGCGTTAGCAACCCATGTTATGCAGACAGATTTTTCACATTCTTTCAAGTTTTTAGTTCTGCAGGTTATTGGTAATACTCTTAGAGGAGGTGATTTAGAAAAATCGAACAGAGGCTGCTGAGCAAAGGTGGATTCTCCTGCTAAATGCAGAGAAACCTCCAGGTTTGAATAATATGTCTTCATTAAAACCTTTTTTAAAAGCACGCCCCCTAAAACACAGATAGATACACTATTTTAATCTTTCCCGAGATAATTTTTAATATTTTAACATTTTTATAAGCACACATTTTTATACATTTTTTACACTATTTTAATTAATTGTTTGTATATTAGTGCTTTCCATGTGTTTTTTAGGTATTTCCATGTGTTTTTATGTACATGTATTCATTTTCTGTGTCTCTTTCTTTAAATATTAATTAGATCACCTGATCAGTAATGCTATATATACAATTGCTCTTATCTGTTTAAATTGTCTGATAAAGCGACTTGTGAGTTGTGAAAGCGCTAACCTTTTTATCTCTTTTTATTTTGTTACGTATTAAAGTTTCTTGCCTTGTAAGTTGTGCAGTTTATTCCTCTAAATCCTTGGTATATGACGTTGGCTGCCAGTGGTTTTAAAACTGATGTCAGAACGTCAGGTATAAAGGGAGGCAGCCAACGCCATTTCCTCAGTCTTTCTTGCCACGGAGCCGATGCAATTTGCACTAGTGCCGGTCGGCCATTTACCTTCGTTTTGCTTTCTGACTACCAAGTTGAAGACGCCTTCAGAGAAGTACCCCGTTGGGGTTCCTCTTTTCTTGCTTTAATGAATGTCAGATAAAGTTAATAACTGTCTTGCCTGTGGAAAACAGATTCCGCACTGTGATTTCCATTCATATTGTATAACTTGTTTGGGCCTTGAGCATGATGTACGACCCTAACTTCTATCTCTGTGCTTCCTTTAACCCGTGTACCATATACCGTTAAGCTAAGATTTTGTGTAAGCATTTCGGAGTCTGGCCTAAGTTCATCGGTATGGCATCTTCTCATCTCTCGACTACAGATATACCTAGGAAACGCAAAGACAAGGACTGCGACAGGCCTAGGGTTAAATCTGCTGACAACACACCGGTGAAATTGGTCGTCAGCACAGCGGTAGTCAGTGAGGTGCTTTCGCAGCCCCTGCAGTCCGCAGATTTTCAGCCGCAAGCCTCTGCCGAGACGTTTACGGAGTCTTCCATGCCACAGGTTGCTATTTCATCTTCAGATCCTCCGCCTGTCGCCACCTCAGATGGGTCCGGAGCCACTTTGCAGGCACCGGCTTCTGACGCCTCTTCTTTTCGACATGTGACCAGAACCAGACCGACTCCCTTAGTTCAGACTTCTGCAGTTGCTAGGCCTCCCGAATCCCTCCAGATTGCTAGTAAACCTTCCAGCCGCAAACCTACTCACAAACAGCCATCAGCCTCCCCTCCTGTGCCTCAGTCCCATTTGGTAAAGATGGCTGGTGATCTTCTCTCCTTGATTAGGGGCTCTCATCCCCCCCCCCTTCAAAGAGGGCTAGGGAATTATCTCCTGATGTTTTGTTTGTCTCAGATTCTGAGATTTCCAGTATGTCTGCTGGTGAAGAAGGAAATTCTCAACTTTTTTCTGGCTTTGAGGATTCTGATGCTGAGGACTCTATCCCTTCTGCCTCCTCTTCAGAAGATTTTTCCGTTGGGGATACTTTGAATACCCTTAGGGAGCATTTTAAATGGGAATGTCAGGATTTTCCATAGTCTTAAGAAAAAAATCAGGGAATTTTGGGATTTGCCACAGCATAAGCCTCTGGCTATACCTCCAGTTTTGGAAGTTGTGGATGATTTTTCATGGAAAATTCTTTAACTCCTAATTCTGTATCTCCTGCCCCCAGAAAACCTGATAGGTATTATAGGGCTCCTGAATTTCATCAATTCCTTTTTAAAATCCTTACTGCTGATCCAGAAATTATTTCTCAAGGCCCCAAGGGTGTTAAGGCTACTATTGCTAAAAACCATGTGCCTTCTGATAACGAGTCTAGGCCCTTTGACAGGTGGGGTAAAAAAGTCTATACTTCTGCAACTCTTGCCATTAGATCCGTGAATTGTCTTTTTCACATGCTTAAGTATCAGCAGCATACTTTGGAGGCTTTTAAGGCCAAGCTTGAAAATATTCCTTCCATGACAGAGAACAAAGATTTACAAGACTTACTGAATTCTGCTTCTTTAGTTAATAAGCATTCACTTCATTGTGGTTTTGACACTTTGGAGGCTTCCTGCAGAGCGGCAGCCACTGGTTCTGTAATTAGAAGGCATGCTTGGCTCAGGGAGCAGCCTCTTTTTGAACCTGTTAAGTCTAAATTGCTGGATGTTCCTTTGCACAAGGACAATCTTTTTGGAAGTAAGGCTGAGGAGGTACTGAAAAAGTTGGAGGATAAGGCAAAATCTGTGCAAGCTGTAAAAGATTTCCTTCAGGTTCAGCATCCTCGGTTTAGTAGGCATTACCCTTCCAAGAATTGGTCTTTCCCTGATCCTGGCAAGCAGGGTCACTCTAGGCCTAGGGGTTTCAGATCTTCCAGAGGGCAGGCTTCTGCCCCTCAAAGGGCTAATCAGTGGGATTCTTCTTCTGCTGAATCAGGGAGTTCTAAGCCAGCTTCCCAAAACAAACATTCTCAATTACTCCTGCCTTCTTGTGCCTACCTCTGCGGGCCCTGGGTTTCCTTTGGGGGGGGGTTAGCCAGGTTCGCAGAGGTATGGTCTACCATCACAGACACCAAATGGGTGCTCATTATAGTAAACCAAGGTTACACTTTTTATTTTCACACCTTCCCTGTTTTACAAGGGTACCCAGACATACCCAGAACTCTCAGGGCAGAGGTAGAAACTCACATTTCTTCTTTGCTGACTATGGGGGCTATAGAGCCAGTTCCTGCAAATCAGGCAGGCCTAGGTTTTTATTCAAGACTTTTCCTGGTACCCAAGAAAGGGGGGCACCTGGTGCCCTATTCTGGCCCTGCCTATTCTTAACTCTTTTCTGGTGATTCCCAAATTCAAGACGCTCACCCTTCAACAGTTACTACCAATGCTGGGCAAAGATTCATGGCTGGTAACTTTGGATCTCAAGGAGGCTTATGTGCACATCCCAGTAAGGTAAAGTTGCAGGCAGTACCTTTGCTTCAGGACTGGAGAGCAACACTTTCAATTCCCTGCATTGCCTTTGGCTTATCTACTGCTCCCAGAGTTTTTACCAAGTGCCTGGCTCCAGCCATTGCTTTTTGCAGGCAGAGAAACATTCAGATATATCCTTACCTGGGTGACTGTCTCATTCAAGCACACTCCCCAGAACAACTAGAAAAAGATTTGGATTTCGTGAAGTACACTCTCACCTCTTTGGGTTACACTCTCAACGAAAAGAAGTCAAAGTTGGTTCCTACAAGGGAGATTGTTTTCCTGGGAGCGAGTCTGAATACAGCCACCTAGATGGTATTCCTCCCTCAACAGAAGCAAGAAGATCTTTCGGCTTACTTCATGAACTTGGCAAGCATTTCCCAGCTCTCTACAAGGCAATTCCTGCAAGCACTGGGGTTCATGGCTTCGTGCATTTTGATGATCCCATGGGCAAGGCTGCATATGAAAAAACTTCACTGGTACCTCAAGAATCTTTGGTGTCAACACACACAGGACTTAGACTTGATTCTTCCCCTGATTCCCTGTCCACAAATGTAGTTCCTCTGGTGAGCGACAGCCTGTTCTCAGAACAATGGTCTACCTTTCCGCTCACCACCTGCCAGACAGACACTCACCACAGAAGCCTCAGATGTTGCATGGGGGGCTCATTTTGAAGGCAGGTGTATACAGGGGACGTGGAGCAACAAGCAGATTCATCTGCACATGAACTTAAATTGATGGCAGTGCAGCAGGCCTTGCTTTCCTTCAAGGACCTACTCTACCCTGGGACTCTGCTGATCAGGACAGACAATGCTACAGTCATGTGGTACATCAACAAGCAAGGGGGGACTCACTCTTACCCCTTGTGCAGACAGAGCATGAGACTATGGTCCATAGCAGCATCCATGGGCTTACATCTAATAGTCCAGTATCTCCCAGGGAGGCTAAACTTCTTGGTGGATCATTTGAGCAGACATGTTCTGGATTCTTACGAGTGGCAACTGAACAAGGACATTTTCCATTGCATCACTCATCATTGGGGCAACCCACAAGTGGATCTTTTCTCCTCTCTCACGAGTCATCTCCTTTCAACCTTCTGCACCAGGGAGTTTCACAACAAAGCTTGGAGGGTGGATGTGTTGTCCTTCCTATGGACACATCTCTCAGTTTATGCATTCCCTCCTCTGCTGTGTCTTCCCAGAGTGCTACTAAAGATAAGGGACGAAAAAACAAAGGCTATTCTTATAGCACCAGCTTGGCCCAGGCAGCATTGGTATCCCCTCCTTCACAGCCTTTCCCAGGCTCAGCCCCGGCATCTTCCACTGGTACCAGATCTGTTGGTTTAGGAAGGAGGAAAGTTCCTTCATCCTCATCTTCAAACTCTGCATTTGACTACCTGGCTAATACGTTAAATCTTTCCCAACAGGTGGTCGAAGTTCTTCATGAGGCCAGGAGGCCTAGCACCAGAAAATCCTATGCAAGTAAATGGAAGAGATTTTGCTCATGGATGCTGGCTAAAGGAGAAGACTCTTCTCATCCTTCTCTTTCCCTCATTCTTGACTACGTAGCAGGACTGCTTAATGGTGGACTTTCCTTTTCTTCAATCAAAATTCACACTTCAGCAATTTTGTTTCATTGTTCTTTTGAGCAACCAATTTTTTCTCACCCCTTGATGAAACAGTTCCTGAGGGGAGCTAGTAATCTTAGACCTCCCAGAAGAGCTCTTACTCCTGCTTGGGATCTTAATTTTGTCCTGGAAAAACTTATTCTGCCTCCCTTTGAACCAGCTGCCTCTGCAGATTTGAAGTTTCTATCCTGGAAGACTGCTTTCCTTTTAGCTATTACTTCATCTAGAAGGGTATCTGAGCTGCAAGCCTTAGTGGCAGTAGAACCTTTCATTATTTTTCACTCAGATTGATTTTCTCTGAGAACTAATCCCTCATTCATGCTTAAGGTAGTTTCCAGTTTAACCCTTAACCAGTCTATTCACCTGCCTGCATTTTTCAACAATCCCCAAAATAAAGGGGAAAGGATTCTGCACTCTCTTGATGTGCATGGACAGCTGAGATTTTACTTAGGACTAAATCCTTTAGAAAATCTGAACAGTTATTGGTTAGTTTTGCTCCTGGGACTCAGGATAAAGCTCTTTCAAAACAAACCATCTCCAAATGGATTGCTCATTGTATTCTTTTTTGTTACCTGCAGCATGGGAAAGTTCCCCCTCAGGGTATTAGGACCCATTCTACTAGAGCAGCCTCTACCTCTGCAGCCTTTCTGAGAGGTGTGCCTACTAAGGACATTCTAGAAGCAGCTACTTGGTCTTCTGTCTATACTTTCACAAAGCATTACAGTCTACCTTTGTTTTCTAAATCCAGGGCTGGTTTTGCCTCTGCAGTTTTGTAGGGCCTTCTTACCAACCCTTAATCTGTGATCCTTCCTCCACCCTTTGTCTTTTTTCCTGGGCTTTGGGAATCAACCCATATGTGAGGACTGCAACAGTGAAAGATGAAGAACATAATATAGTTGTGTACACTTACCATAAATGTAGATGTTTGAGTGTATTAACTGTTGCAGTCTTGGTTTCCCACCTTCCATTCCCCCTTTTTTTTCCCTAAGGCATAGACTTTATTTTTATTTTTTGTATGATGTGTCCAGGGTGCTGCCTTCCTGGGTTAGCCTTCTTTTGGGGGCTCCTGACAGTTAAGGCAAGAAAAACTGAGGAAATGTCGTTGGCTGCCTCCCTTTATACCGGACGTTCTGACATCAGTTATACAACTGGCGGCAGCCAACATCATATACCAAGGACTCTGGTATTCGGGCCAACTGAGGGCTACTTGGAGCCGGATAACCCATATGTGAGGACAGCAACAGTGAATACACTCAAACATCTACATTTATGGTAAGTGTACACAACTGTACTTTCCTCGGCCCCTTTCACTTTGGTGTTGGAGGTTTGTTGGAGTTGTCATCTGCTCAGTACCAGTTCCCAGGGTTTGGCGTTAGCATAGAGAGTATTGGTGCCTTTCCTTCCCCTCGGAGCTTCAGCAGCTGAGCAGCTCAGCACCGACAACCAATCTGTGCAGATGGGGTCAGGGGTTTTGGCTTCACTGACATTGAGCACTTTGGTGCAGGTGCACTTGGCATCGATCTCCAGTCAGTGAGACATGGTGGATAGGATCCTCTTAACCTCGGTGTTGAGATCCTCTATGCCCCCCCCTCTGGATCCTTTTCTGCTCCAGTTGGACTTTGGACCTGACTTCTCCAGTCCTCCACTTCAACTGCAGCCTGCTCCTACCCTCCAGGTTTCTCTCCTTGTTGAGCCCCAGGCTTCCAGTTCCTCCCCAGAATCTCTCCCCAAAGAGGTCCACCGGAAGTATATGTGCAAGAGGAGGCACATTGACTCCACCCCTGAGTCTGTCACTGAAGACATTTACTGGGAGGAAGGTGAGGTCTCCCACCGATCTCCACCCGATGATGTTTCATGTGGAGACATCATGGAAATTCTGCATCAGAAGGGTGGATGGTCTGCCCCAAAGCCCAATCCAGATAAGTCAGTGTTCCTGGAGACATTCAGATCAGGCCCATCTACTTCCTAGGTGACCCCCCCCCCCCTGCAGACCCTTTAGTAGACCTCATTGCCCACAGGGCGTGGAAGGAACCGGACGCGGTGCAACCAGTTCCAAAGCACCCTGACAAGGTCCTTAGCCCCCCACAACACAGGATTTTTTGGCAGAAGAATGCTCCTGTTGTCTTGGTTGATGCAGCTGCTGCGAAAAAGGAGCTTGCCAAGGAGAGCTCCTGTGTCCATCCACCTGACAAGGAGTCCAGAGTGATGGACAGACTGGGGAAGAGTGTTTATACGTCAGTGACCTTCTCTCTGTGGGTGGTGAATTACATGGCAAATGTTACAAGACTGCAGAGATTACTCATCAAGGAGCTTTCTACATCTGCCCCCGGAGTCCATGTCAGCAGAAGAGAAGATTTTCTCCTCTTGACTGGCCACTCTTAAGGCCATTTCTGACACCTCTATCAGGCTCCTCTCCTGTGCCATGGAAAGCACATCTAGAGCAGCTGGTTCATGTATTGCTACTAGGTGTCATGCCTGGATGCAGCTTTGTCATTTCTCTGAGCCCTTCAAGGCATCCTTCACAAATGCCCCCTTCGGTGGGTCTACCCTGTTCGGTCCATCCATGAAGGATACTTAAGCCCAGTGCGAGAAGAACGGTAAGACCTTCTCTGCTGCCTGAATCCATTTTCCTACTCCAGTTATCAGAGGTAGTAAGAAGCTGTGGTTCCGGAAGTCCAGCGCTTTCCATTAAGATGTACCATCAGACTCTTCCCCTAGAGGCAGATCTGGGAATGATTCTTTTAGATGCTGCCTTAGGGGCAGAAGGGCTTCAAGGGAACAAGAGTCTTGGGATTCCCACCTGGATATGCCCTTCCAGCGATCCTGAAGTGTTGCCCAGATGTCCTACCCAGGAGGCAGTCGGGGGGGTCATTTTTTTCTGCATCCAACAGCCAGGGAAGTTATCACGTGAGATCAGTGGGTGATAAGAATAATATCCAGAGGCTATCTGATACCCTTTCTCACCCAACATAGGCCCGAAAGATTCTCCCGGATGTTATACCCGCTCACAGGGAGGCAGCTGAACTTGAAATTTCCAACCTGCTCAACAAGCGAGTCATCCATCCTGTCCCCCCAGGACTGTCTGAATCAGGCATCTACGCAAGGTTTTTTTGGTGCCCAAAAAGATGGGGAGACGCAGACCAATCTTGGATCTCATCCGCTTGAACAGGTTTGTTGCCAAGGCAATGTTCTGGATGGTTAAAATTCAGTCTATCCTTCCCTACCTTAAGAACGACTACTGGATGTGTTTGGTGGGCCTCCAGGATGCTTACTGTCACATAAAGATGGACAAGCATCACAGGAGGTTCCTACACTTCTGTTCAGGAGCCAGGCATTATCTGTCCAGGGTACTCCCATTTGGCCTCACAACAGTCCCCAGGGTGTTCACCAGAGTGGTAGCAGTACTCGCAGTGAATCTCGGCTGCAGGGGATATGGGTTTTCCTCTACCTGGAAGACTGACTTCTAGCTGCACCCACCAAGCATCAGCTTCTTCAGGCCAGGGACCAGTTCCTTTAGTTAGCCTCGACCTTGGGCATCACAATAAATTTTCCCAAATCGAAATTGGAGCCTCTCCGTTCCCTGGAATTCATCAAAGCGGTGTTGAATACTTCTCTGTGCAAGGTCTTCCATACCAGTGACAGGATTCAGTCTCTTCAGAGCCAGGTGCATGTTCTTCTAGAAACGCCTCTGCCTTCAGCAGCTCAAATCCTTCAAGCTGTGGGATTTATGGTAGCAACTATTGTTATTTTACCCTTGACAAGACTACACATGCGGGTTCTCTAGTGGACCCTATCAGTTCAGTGGTCGCATCTAAGCCCTGTCTCATCCCAGTCAGTTGTCCTGAACCTGCAAGTCCTCCCTACTGTAGTGGTTAAACACACACAATTTAGCAGAAGATCGATCTTTTGTGGCTCCCTGTCCTCTGGCCACAGTCACTACGGATGCCTTCCAGCTCGTTGGGAGATGCATTGGCTGGGATGGACTGTTCAAAAGACATGGTCAGTGTTAGAGACCAATTTACACATCATCTTTCTAGAGATGAGGGCAGTGCTTCTGGCGTTGCAGGCACTGCATTAATTTCTCCACTGAGGAATGATTGCAATACAGACGGACAACATGGCAGTGTTCTGGTATATCGACAAACTGAGAGGAACCAGATCTTACCCCCTCTGTTGAGAGGCCATGAGGTTGGAATGGGTGATTTCCTCAGGTCGCCTTCTTATTGCAATGTGCATTCCGGGGAGTTCCAACATCCTAGCGGCAAACTCAGCAGGGCCATTTTGTCTCCTCATAAGTGGTCTCTGAGACAGTCAGTGATGGACATGATCTTCCAGAAATGGGGTCAGCCGAGCTGCAATCTCTTTGCCTCACCTTCCAGTGCCAAGTGCACCGCGTTTTTCGCCCTGATTCCCCTCAGAGGATGGACTTCCAGAGATGCTCTAGTTCATGCTTGGCCCCCTGGTCTACTGTATGCTTACCCTCCCTTCCTGTTATGTCAAAATTCCTTCAAAAGCCACAGAGGTTGAGGTGCCTCGTGATCCTCATTGCCCCCTTCTGACCTTGTCAGGTTTGGTTTCCTCCTGTTTGTCTCACAGTGTAAGTCCTCCTTGGATTCTGGATCGATGTCCGGATCTGAGTTCCAGTCCAGAGGCCAATTCTCTTTCAGATCTATAGAGCCTAAAGCTCACAGCTTGGCTTCTGCAGTTCCAGTGATGGCTAGAGTTTCCCGGGCTTTCATCTCCTTTGATGCATATTTTGCTTTTCACTCACAAGTCATTCATGAAGAAGACTTTATTTTTATTTTATTTTACATTTGTTTACTGGGCTAGTCTAACTGGATACATGTCCATTTTCAGTAGAGGCCTGGGGAGATAAGCTCCTAGGTAAGACAATGAATTTAACATAATTGTATCTACGGATATAGAAGACAAATAAATCTATTTACAGTGCCAATTACAGGTTATCATAGTAAAAAAAAAAAAAATAGTGTAGAATACAGGCATGACAAAGGATGCAGTTAAAATCCCAAAATTTACAGTGTAGAATACAGTCATAGCAAATGAAAGTAATATAGATTAGGTGTTCTAGAGATAGTTAGTAGAACTAGTTTTATAAGGAAGAAGTTTCTTTAGATGAGTAGATGGGATGGGAAGATCAGAGTATTTAGTGACTCTTGAGCTAGTCAGGTTTAGAGCATGGGCATAGCCAGTGATTTTTGAGATGCACTTTCAGATGTTTTTGAAACAGGAAAGTGAGGGAAGTGTGGAGAGTTAGTTTGGTAGGAGATTCCAGGCTTTTCCAACTATATTAGAAAAGAGTGAGTCACCAGCCTTGTTGTTGTTTTAGTAGTATGTGCTAGGAGTTTCTGAGAAGACCTTAAGGAATTTAGGTTTTTATAGGGAGTGATTAGTGTGGAAAGAATAGGTGTTTTGGAAGGTATGTAAAGGGTTTTGTGAGCTATAGTTAGTTGATGGTATTTAATTAAATTTTGTAGTTCAAGCCATCCTAGCTGTTTAAATTAAGGCAGTGATGGGTTCTAAATGGGTTACCTGTTGCAAATCTGGCAATGTTATTGTAGGACATTTCCAGTTTGCTGAGATTATTTTTAGATAGTTTAGTAAAAATAGGTGAGGCATATAGAAGAGGAGAGATTAGATGAGTGTGTGCTATTGTGGTTCGAGCTGAAGGTAGGAGAAATGATTTTATCCTATATAGAGAGCCTAACATTTTGTTGACAGTTTTTATAGTATTGTTTATATGGATATCAAAGTTTAGATTATTGTCAATGGTGACTCCTAATAGTTTGGTGGTAGGTTCAGGGGATATAATAGTTTTATTGGTAGAGTTAACTGAGAAATCCATTGGGGGGGGATTTTCTAGTAGGAGAGAAAAGGAGGAGTTTAGTCTTTTTGGGGTTTAAGTGTGTGAACCATTGCTCAACTGTGTTAAAGACTTGTTGGGTAAGGTAGAGAAGTTCAGAAGAGGAGGGGCTGAGCATATCAGTGTGGCGTCATCTGCATATTGTATGCATGTGGCTTGGGGGATGGCAAGGTGAAGGTCATTGATGAAAATGGAAAAAAGTGGAGGTCCAAGGATGGATCCTTGGGGGACACCAAGGTTGACTGGCAAGTGAGTAGAGAGAGACTTGTGCCATAGTACGGCCTGTTGTCTTTTGTCAAGGTAAGACTGGAACCACTTTATGGAGGATATATCAAGTGACAGGGATTTTAGTATTGTGATGAGAATTTGGTAATTTACCATGTCAAAAGCTTTAGACAGGTCAATAAATAGGGCAGAAGAGAGTTTGTTTAGATTGCGGTGTTTGTTGATACTATCTGTGAAGGAAAGAAGGGCAGTAGTGGTGCTATGTGAAGGTCTAAAACCATGCTGACAGTTGTCTAGTAAATTATTTTGTGTTAGATGGTGAAGTAGTTGTCTGTGAATGCATTTTTCCATGATCTTTGCCAGAGGTGAGAGGAGGGCAATGGGACGATAGTTGGAGAGTTCAGTGGATTGCCCACCTTTGTGAAGGGGGGATAATATGGGAAATTTTCCATAAAGTAGGGATATAACTTTCGGTAATAGTTCTGTTGATCAGGATAGATATTGGATAGGCAGTAGCTTTAGCGGCTAGTTGTAGGAATTCAGCAGGTAGTTGGTCTGCTGAGGGGAGAGCATGATTTCAATTTCTGAAGAAGGGTTAGTATATATGATGCTGGGATGGGTTGAAAGTGAAAAGAAGGGGGAGAGTTTGCTTTATTAGTAGGTAAAGTAAAGTTGTTAGGTGAGAGCTGACTAGCTAGTGTTTGTATAGTGTCAGTGAAAAAGGTATTAAAATCATTGGCTATATTTATTGGTGTTTTGTGTTCAGTGTTTTGAGGGTTAGGAGTGGTGGATTGACCTAGATGAAGTAGTTGGTTGATACTGGACCAAAATTTCTTTGGCTTGTTTTGACTGGCTTGTTGGGATAGGAGGTAGTAGTTTTTTTGTCAGATATTATAGCTTTTTTAGTTTGATTTCTTAGTTGTCTAAAGGTTTGTTGGTGTATAGGGTTTTGAGTTTTTCTCCATTTTGCCCAATGTTTGTTTCTAGCATTGATTTTTTGTTTGGTTTCTTTAGAGAGCCATGGAGCATGTTTGTTTTTAGCTCTAATTTGTCTGGTAGGGGCATGGTGGTTCAGGATGGCAAGGAAGTTGGAGTTAAAGTAACTAACGGCTTCATCTAAAGGTAGGTTTTGTAAGGGTGACCAGTTACATGCTTTTAGTTCCATCTGGAAAAGTTCAGGGTTAAAGTTCTTTTTAGATCTGATGTTTTTAATGAATGTTGGAGAGGGAAAGTTGGTTTTATGTCTGATGATATAGGTAAGAGAATGGTCACTTAAATCATCAGGGAGGGTTCCTGAGTCATAAGTATGAGGAAGATGGTTAATGAGAATCCAGTCTAATAAGCTTGATTTCTTGTTGGATTTATTTATCCTGGTAGGGGAGGTAATGGTTTGGGAATACCCATATAGGTTTATATGGCTTGGGGGGAGGTTGCTGCAGAAGCAGGTCCAGTCAATATTTGTGTCACCTAGAATGATGGTTTCTTGAGGCAGGTTTTGGGATAGCCAGCAAAGTATATTTTCCATGGTTGCTATGTTATTACCAGGAGGTAGATATATACAAACGATATAGATGGATTTGGCATTGTTAATAAGACGTTTGGAGATAAGAATTTCTGCATTGGAGTCTAGAGGTGGTTTGCAGTTATGAGTGGTTAATTGTAAGCTAGGTTTATATAGAATAGCAACTCCTCCACCTTTTTTGGAAGTTCGGTCTAGTCTTAGGATATTATATCCAGGTGGGATGCATTCTTGATGTATATAGGCAGCTCTGTTTCTGTCTAGCTAGAGCTAAATCTTTCAGGAAGTCCAGTCAGCTGTTTATATCACCAGTAAGTGGAAGAGGTTTTCCGTTTGGGTGCCACACAATTCAGTGGATCCTTTTACTGCTTCTATTCCTTCGGTTTTAGATTTTCTGGCTTGCATCTTCAACCACGGTGCCAGTTTCTCTACAGTTAAAGTCCAACTAGCTGCCATATCCCATTATCTTGTTGGACTAAAGGATTCTTCTTTGGCCCCTGCTATACTGTGCAAGGCCTTTTTGAAAGGAACATTTTTTACAGCCTCCAGTTAAGGACCCAGTCCCTCCTTGGGACATAACATTTGTACTTCAATCACTGGTGTCCTCTCCATTTGAGCCCTCTGCAAGAGTGGATCTACAATTTCAGTCATGGAAAATGGCTTTATTGGTAGCTCTTACTTCATCTAAGCAGGTTTCTGAATTACAAGAGATTTGCATTCAACCCCCCGTACCTAATTTTTCACAAAGATCGTGCTTCAATTAGGCCGAATCCTTCCTTCATGCCCAAGGTCGCTTCAGAGAAGAATATTAATCAAGTCATTCATCTTCCTGTGTTCTTTCCAGAGTTTCAAAGCAAAGGGGAATATCAATTACACATGCTTGATGTATATAGGCAGCTCTGTTTCTGTCTAGCTAGCACTAAATCTTTCAGGAAGTCCAGTCAGCTGTTTATATCATATTCTAAGTCCAGATTGGGATCACCTGTTTCCAAGGTAACCATTGCCAACTGGATTGCGAAATGTATTACTTTTATTTATAAGAAGCATGGTGTTCCTCTGTCTTCTGTCTTCTGCAGTGAAGGCACATTCTACCAGGGCTGTATCTACTTCATCAACCTTCTCCTCCAGGGCACCAGTTGATGAGATATGCACTGCATCTTCATAGTCTAGGTCTCATACCTTCATATCCCATTACAAATATGTTTCATCTAGGAGCAGAGCTTCCTTTGGTTCCACCATGCTCCAAAACATCTTTCCTTAGGGCCACCCAGGGCTCAAGTAGCTGTGGACCTTGTCCCACAGGCTGAAGATCAAATGAAGACAATGATGTTAAATAAAGAGGTTATGTACTCACTGTAATGTTCCATCTGCGTTGTTGTCCATTGGTTTTCATCCTTTCCTCCCTCATTCCCCCTTTCCATGAGTACTTGGCCTTGCAGAGGAGGCCTTCTGTTCTCTCTCTATGCCTCTTCTTCTAGGTGTTGTTAACTGTCACCGTGTTTTTCTATGGGTTTGGGTCAGGAACCTATTTGTCAGGCAAAGTCAATTTGAGTTGGTGAGGGAGAAAGGGACATTATGGGTAGGGGATAAGCTCAGTTTCGGCACTGTAGCTTGGATAATGCCGGCTCGGCACTGATGTCGGTGCCTATCCCACAGGTTGAAGACAAATGAAGAAAAACAATGCAGATGGAATGTTATGGTGAGCACATAACTCCTCCTTTTTTTTTGTTATTTCGTGGTAAGAAATATAGGCTTGACAATATAGCAAGAGTAGGAAAGCTTGACAAAAGCATGTTTACTTGTGAATATGCTGATCTTAGGCTGCTGGGATGAGAGGGGTGTGTAAAAGTGATTATATGTAAAATTAAGATAGTTTGTCTTATTTTGCAAAGGTGAATGTCTAGGTTAATGGTCTTGGCTTAAGCTATGAATAAGTGTGTTTTTCTTTTTTTTTTGTATATAAGAAACAAGCTGATTAGACATCTTGTAAAATCCTCTAAAGCTACTTACGAAAATAAATTAGCATCCATAGCTAAGGAAAATCAGAAAGCATTATTTAGCTACATCGAAAATATAAAATGGAAGCCCCCAATTTTATGCCAAATTAGCTGTGGATGGTACCACTTGTACTGAACCTTAGGACATCATGAACCTGCTAGCAGGCAGGCTTGGTGAAAACTTCATCCCTCTGTCCCCACCAGTCATACCCCATAACATACCTATCAGTAGTCCTCTGCGTAGCATCTCCAGAGAGCAGGTCTTAGCCGCACTCTCCACGGCCAAAAACACAGTCTCTTTGGGACCAGGCAACATACCAGGCTGCTTAATAAATGGTCTAAAACAGGAGTTAGCGGAACCGCTGAGCATGCTCTTCAATCTCAGTCCAAGCACTGGCTTTGTCCTGGATGAATGGAAAACAACAACCATGATCCACTTGCACAGAGTGTGGGTCTACCGACCCCAGGAACTATGGACTCATAAGCCTAACCAGCCGTATCTGCAAGGCCATGGAGAGAATCATCATCATGGACCTTATCAGTAAGGATATAGGTGACCTTCAAACTGTTGACCTGACCCAGTTTGGCTTTGTTAAGGACAGATTTTGCCTGATAAACCTGGTGGGTTTCAAGAATGTCACCAAGGCTCTGGATGAAAACAAAACAGTTCACACACCTATCTCGACTTAGCCAAGGACTTTGATGCAATCCCTCAGTCAGGTATCATTGAGAAACTCACCCACCTGGGGATTAACAGTTACGTCACTTGCTGGGTTGGTAACTGGCTCACAAACATAACACACACAGTCAAAATTAGGGATGCCACCTCTAGTTGCAGACTTGTTACTGGTGGTGTTCCACAAGGATCTGTGCTAGCCTCCCTACTGTTTGGTATCTATTTTTCAGAAGTTGAGGCGAAAATAGATGGCTTGTGGCTTACCATAGGTTCATAGGTTCATACTAGGCTATCTGCCCGAGGGCATTTATAAGCCTAGCCCATAGTTTTGTGGCTTACGCCACCCCTTTAGTTTGGAGAAACTATGCCCATTATTTTGCTGTGCCTCTGTCGAGCAGTGACACTGAGGTAACCCCTGGGGTGTATCTGCGATCTCCCATCCATTGGTCAAGATTCCTCTTGAACATGGCCAGCGAGGTGCTCTGCCTCACATAAACCGGGATTTTGTTCCACAGCATAGGGAGTCTTTGGGTGATGAATCTATCCCTCCAGCACATCCTATTAATAACCGTGTCGAGGTTTAAGTCTCCCACCCTTGTGGCTCTTAGGGATCTAGATTTTTTGAGATGAAGCATGTTCATCAAATCTGGGTTTGACATGGCCTTGTATGTCAGGCATAGGTCACCTCTGAGCAAGCGGTAAGCAACTGAATATAACTGGAGTTCTTTCAGTCGGGCAGCATAAGACAGATTTTTGAGACCCTTTATCCTTTTGGTGAGGAACTTTTGTGGCCTCTCCAGCTGCTGCAAGTGTCGGGTCAGATACATTCCGAGTGGGGCATTGTACTCGATCATTGGTCTGATGAGTGATGAGTATAGGGAGACTATGACTTCCCTTGATCTAGATGTGAATCCCTTCATGATAAGGTGGGCAATGTAGAAGGTCTTCCTAACTACTTTAGCAATATGAGTGTCGAATGAAAGGCTACTGTCAACCTGGGTTCCCAGGTCCCTAATAACTTCTTCTGTGTTCAGGGGATTTCCACCTATATGGTAGCTAGGGGTTACCTTATTTTTCCCGAAGGGTATGACTATGCATTTCTTGGCATTTAACTTTAGGCCATGGCTCTGGCACCAGTTATCCGTTTCTGTGAGACCCTTCTGAAGGATATCTGTGTCGGATGTGTTTTCAACCACGGGCCCAGTTTGCAGTCATCTGCAAACTTTGTCAGCCATAACCCTCCTGTGTTTGCTTGTACTTCAGAAAAGTAGATGCCAAACAAGAGTGGGCCCAGGACTGAGCCCTGTGGGACACCACTTGTGACAGGCTTTGAGTCTGACATGGCGCCAGCAACTCTGACCCTGTGGGTTCTGTCACTCAGCCAGTTTGCAACCCATCTTGTAATGTATGGGTTTACATTTAAGTTGATGAGTTTTTCAATGATACCCGAGTGAGGTATTGTATCAAAAGCCTTCGCCAGGTCTAGGTAGGCTGTATGGACTGCCTTTCCTCGTCAATGGCCTTGGTGACTGTTTCAAAAAGTCAACCAAGTTTAGAAGGCATGATCTGCCTTTGACAAAGCCAAACTGGGTTGGATCCAAAGTCTGCAAGTTCCTATGTCTTTATTTATGAGATCCATTACGATCCTCTCCATGGCTTTGCAGATAAGGCTTGTCAAGCTAATGGGACGGTAATTTCCAGGGTCGGTGGAGGCACCGCCTTTGTGGAGTGGGACCACAGTGCTGCGCCACTCCTGGAGTGCATTATCCGGAGGTGAGACTAAGATTAAACAGCTGTCCTAACTGTGGATTTAATTCCTCGTTGAGTTCATGGAGCACACAGCCGGGGACACCATCAGGTCCCATGGATGCTGTGTTCTTTGCCTTGGAGAGAGCAGTTCTCACCTGGGCGTTAGAGATGTTTGGGCGGCTACAATTATTTGGTATAAATATCTCTCGTTTAAGGCCGGGGGAGAAGTTTGCACTGAACCTTTCAGCCAGTATGTTGGCAATGTCTGTAGGATCAGTAATCTTCACATCATTTTGAACTAATTCTGAGCATATCTGGGAGTTTCCTCCTAGGTTTCTGACATAGCTAAAGAATGCCTTATGGTTGTCTTTAGAGTCCTTAGCTATTTTTTTCTCAAAATTAGCTTTGGATGATTTTATGAGAGCTCTTAGCTTTTTACTTATAGTGATCAGCGGTGTCTTACCTTTTAAGGATTTTGCTCTATCTTGTAGTGGCTTTCTCCTTTTGTTGTAGAGTTTGTTTATGGCTGGGGTCCACCAGACTGGACGCTTGCCTTTGGTACAAAGCATCTTTGTTTTGCTTGGGATTGCCTGATCCATGCAGCCCTGCAGGTGCTGGTAGAAGGCATTTGTAAGTGATTCAGCGGTTTGAGTAATGTTAACCGCCCGGCTCAGGGGCCTTAAAGGAGACCACACTAGTCTTTAGAAGTGTGAAGTCAGCTTTAGAAGTTCTTTACTGTGGTCTTTTTCATTTCAGGTGGGGGCAGGATGAGGACCTCCAGCGAGATTAGTTTGTGATCAGATCTCACCAGTGAGGGGTATACTTCAGGCATTGAACATTGTGCTCCCATGTTTGTGATGATGAGATCAAGTATGTTTTCTCCTCTTGTGGGGATGGTGACTAGTTGTTCCATGGCATTTGAGTTTATGAAATCCAGGAACTTTTGGGCTAGAGTGTTTGGGCTTGAGTAGTGTTCCCAGTCTATATTAGGGTAGTTGAAGTCACCTAGTATGATGGTATTCAGAGATACATTTATCCCCTCCAGTGTTTTCAGGAAGGCCATATGAGGTTCCTGAGTTTGCGAGGGTGGCCTGTAACTTGCTACAAATTGCAGAGCAGTCTTGCCTATGGTTAATTGCACCTGGATGGTTTCCGATGCATCGTGCGATGCCACCAATCTTGAGTTGTGGGTGTCCTTGATGAATATGGATACCCCTCCTCCTTTCTTGGTATTGTCCGGGTTTTGGGGCCGGAAGCATGATATGAGGTAAAACCTGATAGTGATGGGGTGCTCTCAGGAGCCTTGAACCAGGTTTCTGTCACAGCACAGACATCGATGTTCTCCATACTGAGAAGGGCCTCGAGTGCGTGCATCTTGAGGTTGAGACTTCTGGCATTGAGCAGCATTACCCTTAGTTTTTTTTCTTTGTTTTGTTCTAGGGTGGTAGGTCTAGAATTTGAGCCTTGCCTAAAAAAGGCACTATGCGGGTGGCAAGGGCCTTTGCCAAAATCCGGAATCCCAGGGGTGACAAGTGCAAGCCGTCCCTTGCGAAGCAGCGTGGCTTGTCCAGCATGTCATCCCAAGCAGACAGACATTGGATCCCCTTTGAATGACACCAGAGTTTAAGCCAATTGTTAAAGCTGATCATCATATCTCTGTATTGTGGCATCATTCTTGGTGAAGGTAGGATACTGCTCAAGGTCAGGGTCATACCTGCTTGGGCTACATAATCAGAGAGCTCCTCTATGTCTCTTTTCATGTAGTCCAAGGAGGTACGTCTCAGGTCGTTAACACCAGCGTGGACAATGATTGAGTTGTACTTGTACCTGCTGTTGAGAGATCTGAGTGCATGCGTTATGTGGCGGATTCTAGCACCCGACAGGCAGCTTACTGTGACCTTCTCCTTACTCAGTCTGGTGGCGGACGTCAGTGTGTCTGACTATGGAGTCACCAATGACTAGTGTGTCTGGCATTGTGTTTGGCCTTAAGGGCTGTGACTGCTTGACACTCTGACTGTGTGGTCTGTGGGTTGCAGGTGTTGTGTTCTGAGGTGGTAGTTGTTTGGGTGTCTGCTTTGGTGGCCTCTGCTGTTTTGGTAGATTTTTGATCAGAGCCTCCGAGTATGTCTTTGTGTGTTTATGTGTATGATTTGAGGTTGTGATGGTATTATGTGAGACTGGGTCTATAGTGTGTGTGGTTACCTTCTCCTCCTGTCTGGTCATGCCAGTCCTATGTTGAGAGAAGCTCAGCCTCCAGTTTGGCCGTATAGTTGCATCTCGCATGTATTTGTGTTTTGCGGGAGGAGGAGAGGGTTGTCTGTGTACATGAGGCAATTGTAACATTGCCTCAATATTCCCAGGTTCACCAGCTGAGCAGGAGAGGACATTAGCAACTGATCCTCGACATGCTAGAAGGAATAGACAGAAAAACTTAAGAAAAGGTTCTGGGGATGTGGGTGACCGAGAAATGGGGTTTGCTTTTGGGGTACTTTCTATAACAAGAGTGCTGTATCGAGGTGATAAGTACTGTAGGAGCAAGTGCTTAGCTATACAGATAGAGAATAGTCTACTTGGGAGTCAAGTAGAGATAATTTATAGTTGTAGGATACACTAAATAGAACAGTAGTATACTTTGAGGAAGGTAGTTTTAAGGGAAAATTTGAAGAGTGGACTTTAGGTAGCCCTAATAGTTTAAATCTGATTAACCGGCACTACCCTAGTGTGAACGGTAGCAGCTCAGCTAAATCGTGCTAAAGTCGCTAATCGTGCTTTATAGCAGGGGGCTGGAAAAACAGGAAATGACCCAAAATGGCGGCGAATTACTAGTTGCTGCTTCTAACCACTCCTCTGAGGACAAACAAGCAGCTCAGTACTCCCACTCCCACTGGTGAGTAAAGAAACTACCTCTGGCCACACAAGAAAATGGAGGAACACAGAAACCAAATACAAAGCCCAGGGATCAGCAAAATCTGATCACTGGAACAACTAGCTAGGATAGTTTAGGAAAGGAGAAATATTTTTGTTTTTTTGTTTTTGCAGACAGAGAGAGAAAATGCAGTAAATGCTGAGTTTTCGGCTAAATTTCTATCAAAGGCTGGTACACTTGAGTGTGTTAGCCTGTTTGTTACTTAAGCAATACTTTAGCCCACAAGTGCAATCAACAATATAAGCTCACAAAACAGGAAAATAAGGTAATAAAACAGTAATATAGGCACAAACAGTAGTCGAAAAGCTCAAAAGATCGAAAAATGCAAACTAAAAAGTTAAAAAATACTTATGATCAAGAAAGTTGCTTTTTCTGCTCTCTGCTGGCTTAGGAACTCTGCAGGGGACCACGAGGAGCTATGCCTAGTTCTCTAATGCCAGAAAAGCCTGCCAAAGCGTGCTTTATAGCAGGGGGCTGGAAAAACAGGAAATGACCCAAAATGGCCGATGAATTACTAGTTGCTGCTTCTAACCACTCCTCTGAGGACAAACAAGCAGCTCAGTACTCCCCACTCCCACTTGTGAGTAAAGAAACTACCTCTGGCCACACAAGAAAATGGAGGAACACAGAAACCAAATACAAAGCCCAGGGATCAGCAAAATCTGATCACTGGAACAACTAACTAGGAAAGTTTAGGAAAGGAGAAATATTTTTTTGTTTTTGCAAACAGACATAAAAAATGCAGTAAATGCTTTGTTTTAGACTAAATTGCTATCAAAGGCTGGTACACTTGAGTGTATTAGCCTGTTTGTTACTTTTAAGCAATACTTTAGCCCACAAGTGCAATCAACAATATAAGCTCACAAAAACAGGAAAATAAGGTAATAAAACAGTAATATAGGCACAAACAGTAGTCGAAAAGCTCAAAAGATCGAAAAATGCAAACTAAAAGTTTAAAAAATACTTATGATCAAGAAAGTTGCTTTTTCTGCTCTCTGCTGGCTTAGGAACTCTGCAGGGGACCACGAGGAGCTATGCCTAGTTCTCTAATGCCAGAAAAGCCTGTCAAAGCGTGCTTTATAGCAGGGGGCTGGAAAAAACAGGAAATGACCCAAAATGGCTGACAAATTACTAGTTGCTGCTTCTAACCACTCCTCTGAGGACAAACAAGCAGCTCAGTACTCCCCACTCCCACTGGTGAGTAAAGAAACTACCTCTGGCCACACAAGAAAATGGAGGAACACAGAAACCAAATACAAAGCCCAGGGATCAGCAAAATCTGATCACTGGAACAACTAGCTAGGAAAGTTTAGGAAAGGAGAAATTTTTTTTTTTTTTTTTTTTTGCAAACAGACAGAAAAAAATGCAGTAAATGCTTTGTTTTCGACTAAATTGCTATCAAAGGCTGGTACACTTGAGTGTATTAGCCTGTTTGTTACACAAGCAATCCTTTAGCCCCCCAGTGCTATCAAGAATATAAGCTCACAAAACAGGAAAATAAGGTAATAAAACAGTAATATAGGCACAAACAGTAGTCGAAAAGCTCAAAAGATCAAAAAATGCAAACTAAAAAGTTTAAAAAATACTTATGATCAAGAAAGTTGCTTTTCTGCTCTCTGCTGGCTTAGGAACTCTGCAGGGGACCACGAGGAGCTATGCCTAGTTCTCTAATGCCAGAAAAGCCTGCCAAAGCGTGCTTTATAGCAGGGGGCTGGAAAAACAGGAAATGACCCAAAATGGCCGACCAATTACTAGTTGCTGCTTCTAACCACTCCTCTGAGGACAAACAAGCAGCTCAGTACTCCCCACTCCCACTGGTGAGTAAAGAAACTACCTCTGGCCACACAAGAAAATGGAGGAACACAGAAACCAAATACAAAGCCCAGGGATCAGCAAAATCTGATCACTGGAACAACTAACTAGGAAAGTTTAGGAAAGGAGAAATATTTTTTGTTTTTTTGTTTTCTTTGCAAAAGACAGATAAAAACGCAGTAAATGGTTTGTGTTCGACTAAATTGCTATCAAAGGCTGGTACACTTGAGTGTATTAGCCTGTTTGTTACTTTAAGCAATACTTTAGCCCACAAGTGCAATCAACAATATAAGCTCACAAAAACAGGAAAATAAGGTAATAAAACAGTAATATAGGCACAAACAGTAGTCGAAAAGCTCAAAAGATCGAAAAATGCAAACTAAAAAGTTTAAAAAATACTTATGATCAAGAAAGTTGCTTTTCTGCTCTCTGCTGGCTTAGGAACTCTGCAGGGGACCACGAGGAGCTATGCCTAGTTCTCTAATGCCAGAAAAGCCTGCCAAAGCGTGCTTTATAGCAGGGGGCTGGAAAAAACAGGAAATGACCCAAAATGGCCGACAAATTACTAGTTGCTGCTTCTAACCACTCCTCTGAGGACAAACAAGCAGCTCAGTACTCCCCACTCCCACTGGTGAGTAAAGAAACTACCTCTGGCCACACAAGAAAATGGAGGAACACAGAAACCAAATACAAAGCCCAGGGATCAGCAAAATCTGATCACTGGAACAACTAGCTAGGAAAGTTTAGGAAAGGAGAAATATTTTTTTTTTTTTGTTTTTTTTGCAAACAGACAGAAAAAAATGCAGTAAATGCTTTGTTTTCGACTAAATTGCTATCAAAGGCTGGTACACTTGAGTGTATTAGCCTGTTTGTTACTTTTAAGCAATACTTTAGCCCACAAGTGCAATCAACAATATAAGCTCACAAAAACAGGAAAATAAGGTAATAAAATAGTAATATAGGCACAAACAGTAGTCGAAAAGCTCAAAAGATCGAAAAATGCAAACTAAAAAGTTTAAAAAATACTTATGATCAAGAAAGTTGCTTTTTCTGCTCTCTGCTGGCTTAGGAACTCTGCAGGGGACCAACAGGTTTGCTGATTATTATAAACTGGGTGTAATCATGAAATCCCCCAGAGATGTCAGCATTTTATAAAGTGGGCTTACACAGACAAATGATTGATGTCAGAGTCATGGACTTAAACTAAATGCAAAAAAATGCATTGTAATCCCCTTTGGCAAAGGAGATATCCTTGCTGATTATGACGTCAATTAAACCAAGTGGTGAGAGATATAGAATGCAAGTTGATAATAGCTTTAATTTTGATCATCATGTGTCCACAGTAGTAAGGAAGGCCTCCTACGTTGCACACCTCATAAGCAAGGGTATAGCATCCAAAGCTAAGGACGTTGTAACTCTGCTGTACTCGGATCTTATCAGGCTAATAATAGAGTACAGTGCTCCCTTCTGTATGTACCTCACCAGACATCTGCAGCATCTGGAGAGACCTCAAAAGGTTTCTCACCAAGAAAATTCAGGGTCTACAACACATGATTTACAAGGACAGACCGAAGGCCCTATCACTTTATTCAGTGTCATATAGACTGTTTAGAAGAGACTTGTGCCTGGCCTACAGAACAATCTCAGACCCTGGCTTGATAAAACTGCTGCACATCATCAAATCCAATCATACAAGTTTCACTTGCTCTAGGAGTCTTAACCTAGCCTGTGATATTAACAGGACAGGCTGGCGAGACAGATAATGTCTCCCAGGGGTTGCCACTCCTCTGGAACAAACTCCCAATTCATGTAAAACAGAGCCCCTCAATGACCCTTTTTAAGCATAACCTGGACATTTGGATGGGAAACCGTAAATTTACACAGGGGTAGGCAGTCCTGATTATAGATTCACACACCAACATAGACTACAGATCTTAGTCCATAAGGGAACAAGGGTGTAACATTCTGGGCTTGTAGAGGCCTTAGAGCCAATAGCCTAGTAACCTCCTGTAATCATTTGGTCCTATGCAAGTAAGCTAGAAAAATAAGGAAAGCCATGAAAAATGCCAAGTTTCTTACATTTGCAAAGATATTGGCTTGTGTATTTTTTTTGTATTAACAAATGTTCAGTGGGAGTCTAGAAGTCTGCAGCTGAAGGCCGCTGTGCATTCTGTTCTGACTGAAGTTGACAAAGATTTATTGCTGACTACTTTTACATGGAGGTAAGCTGTGTGCAGGTGCAAGAAGTTAATTTTGAGAGTTATGAGCATTTTTTCTGAGGGAAATGCAACAACATTTAAAGGTACAATGGCAAGCAGTTCAGTGAAAAATAAAGTTTGAAATCTTGGGAAGTTAATAGATACCAGCCTCCCTGACAGTCTTAATATTTTAATGCATTTAATATAACAGTTTACAATTTAGTTTTTCTTAGATAGTCAATGTACTTTTTCTTAATGCTGAAAGTTAATATGCAAGTTGTTTTCCACATCTGGGAGGGGAATAGAAATAATAGAAGAACAGTCTGCAATCTGTGTAAGGGGTGAATACAGGCTATATCATGCTCTTTGACATGGGTAACCTTAGGCTAGCTAATACCTTTGGGTGCAGCTGTCAAATTATTTTATTTTATTTTATTTATTTTACATTTGTTAACCGGGCTAGTCCAACTGGATACAAGTCCATTTTCAGTGGAGGCCCGAGGAGAAAAGCTCCACTATCTACATACATGATAACAAAACATTAAATACAAAATATATGTTTGTTTTAAGTCAAAAAAGTCGATATAAATAACAAAGTAAAAGACAGTAATAATAATTGAAAGAACTTACAAAAAAGGTGGATAGAGAGACAAGGAAGTAGTGAAAGTACAGATATGTGAGAAAAAGGGAGAGAAGAATTAAAATACCATAACAGTTGTCAGGAGTGTAATGATAGAAGTATAGTTACTTATTTAAGGTAGTCCTATAACGGGTTAAAAGGGACAAAATAATTAAGTGAAGAATTAGATAAGGGAGTAAGTATAAGGGATATGGGAGAAGGATAGGAAGTCAAATAGGAGGTAGTTTAACTGGGAGTTATGCAAGAGCAAAGCCAGTGGTTAGAAAGGAAGAGTTTCAGTTTGGTCTTAAATAGCGTAGTGGAAGTCTGATCAGTAAGGTCTGTAGGAAGTTGGTTCCAGATTTTACCAACTGAGTTGGAAAAAATAGAATCTCCTGCTGTATTCTTTGATAGAGATGTTTTAATCATGATTTTATTGGAAGAGCTTAGGACTTTTAAGTTGTTGTATGGTTTTATAAGGGTGGGGAGCATGGGTATGTTTTCAGGGTAGTAAAGGGTTTTGTGGGCAATTGTAAGCTGATAGTACTGAATTAGGTGGGGTAATTCCAGCCATCCTAGGTTGGAGAGGTTCAGACAGTGATGTGTTTTATATGGAGAAGCAGTGGCAAATCTAGCAATGTTGTTGTAGGTTACTGTGAGCTTTTTAATATTATGTTTAGATAGATTAGTATAAATAGGGGAAGCATACAGTAAAGTGGAGATAAGATGTGTTCTTGCTATGGTAGATCTAGCTTCAGTGGTTAGGAAAGATCTGATTCTATAGAGTGAGCCTAGCTTTCTATTAGTTGCTTTAATGCTGGAGTTGATGTGAAAATCAAATTTTAGTAGGTTGTCGATGGTAACACCCAATAGTTTGGTTGTTTGGTCAGGTGATATAAGGGTGCCATTGTTAGATGTAATTGTGAGATTAATAGAGGGAGACAGGTGTGTGGGTAAGAAAAGGAGAAGTTTAGTTTTCTTGGGGTTTAAGAGAAGACAGTGATTGGAGAACCATTGTTCAATAGTAGTAAATGTCTTTTGGGTAAGGTAATGAAAGTCAGTTTGGTTTGTGGCAGAGCAAATGATGGTGGTGTCGTCAGCATACTGAATACAGGTGGTTAAGGGTGTGGCAAGGTGCAAGTCATTGATAAAGACTGAAAATAAAAGAGGACCTAGGATGGAGCCTTGAAGGACCCCTAAAGTGGTGGGGAGGAGTTCAGAGAGATTGTTGTTCCATAGAACAGCTTGTCTCCTGTTGAGATTTGAGACATTTGATCCTGTCTGGAGGGTTGAGCTTCATTTTTTGAAGATGTACATAGCTTTGTTTGTTTGTTCTGAGTTATTAATGGATTAGGGTGTTGTGAAAATGTATTTAATTTATTTTTATGTGGGTTGTCATTAAAACAAAAAGTGTTGAAATAGTGTGACATAGGTTCAAATGAAGTTGAGGAGAAACTACTGTATAAAAGATCAGCCTGCCAAACAGTTTGTGCATGTAACACAAAGTTAGAAATACACACTCAAGAAAACTGTAATTTATAGTTAGGAGCATTAGCTTTTTATCACAATGACAACACTGACCACATTATCCTGAAACATAAATAGTTTTACAGATATAAACAAAAAAGGAATTAGTATTGAATTATATTAAGAAATGCAGAGCACAAGTAGCAATGCTGGATGAGAATTTGACAAAAAGAATTTGACAAAGGAAAAGGGAAGTAGTTATACTGCTAGAGGGGCTCCAATAGTGAATGAAGAGGAAAAAAGGCAATACTGGTAGATTTGTGATAGTAAGGGGCCATTGGCAAGGGAGGAAGATTATTATGCTGGCATGTATTCCACCAAAAACTGCTGTTAGGGAACTTAACACATTTTTAGGAGAAATAATCGTCTTTCTGCAGGGAATATTACTTATAGGTGGGGAATGAAATTTGATTTGCAATAGTGAGGATGTACCAGGAGACCTAGAAGGGAAGCTATAACAAAAAGGGTAGACTTTTGAAGACATTTATGAAAATATTTGGCATGTAAGATGTGAACTCAGTAGTTGGAACTCAGAATTTACATATTATTGGCAGTCAACAAAAAATATCACAGAATTGTCAAACAAATATTATACCTAGTAACTCTGTTTGCAGATAAGGTCAAAATAACACTATTAGATTTTCAACTTTATCAACAATTAATAACTCAACTTTCGTTAAGGACTAAAATGCTATCAAACGCTTACAGTTTAATAACAAAAATAAAACACCATGACAGAATTCTATACTCCAAGTATTGGGAGAGCCAAAACAAGGAAATAACTCTCAACCAAAAGCTTGAGGCGATTGACATAACACTAAAACTAACCCCCTACAAAAACTGTATTTATACTCAGTTTATGATAAACAACAATGCTTATCATACGACTCTATTTCTGAGTAAAATTAATCCAAACATCTCACCTTTTTGTCCCCTTGTCTTAACTCAACAGCCGATACTTTACATATATTTTGGTCCTGCAAAAACATTTACAAACTGTGGTGTTCTTTGAGAGCACAACTCGAGAAAATGGGATACATGAAATCCGCCCTTTCATGGGAAGTGGCAATTTTGAACATCTTTCCCAGTTCCTACAATTCTGAGTCTAAACATATTATTGTAACACTATGTGCGTTACTCAAAACCTATAATGTGAAGTTGTTCAATCTCGCCGTTTGTTCTTACACACGGGTTCGGAGCCGATCCTCGGCTCCGAGTCGGCCGCATCACTAGCTCACATCTTCGAGAAAGCTCGAGGCACAGTAATATCCCATGATCCTCCGGTGCTAACCCTCAGATCTAGTTTTCCGCTAGCAGCAGATCTCATCGAGAGGCTCGGGCCAGTACAATTTTTACTATTTTTTCTTGTTAAATATGGATAATTTTTTATATTTCTTATAATCTTTATCTTAGCATTTGATAGCTTTATATATATAGTAGTTGTGTGACTATTTTAGGTAGTTTGTTACCTTAAAATTCTTAGTAAGGGCCTTAGGCTGTTTTTTGTCTGTAATAGAATTTACAGTATTTAAAAGAAAGTTAACTTTTTCTATTTTATTTTTTCTTTCAAAAAATATATATATATATCTTAGTGTGCTGTGGTGTGGTTTTTTTACATTTTATATATATATATATATATATATATATATATATATATATATATATATATATATATAAATATATATATATATATATATACATATATCTCTTATATTGTAGTTAGAATTTTTCAATATAGTGCTGTCTTTTTTTCTAGTAAAATGTCAGAAAAGACTAAAAGTGGATTTAAAAGGTTTCAGTGTGGACAGAAGATGTCCATTACTGACCACCATTCATCCTGCGTCTACTGTCTTGGCCCTCTCCACTTGCAGGAAGACTGTTCCATCTGTCATTCCTTTAGTGGGAGGGTCATGCTGGAAAGATGCAGGAAGTTGGTGGACAGAGGTTTGATCAAACCTGAGTTTCAAGAGGCCCTGGACAAGGCTGAACAGGTTTCGAAGTCTTCAAAGGGGTCGAAGTCTTCAAGAGTGTCGGAGCCCAAGTCATCGGCTCCGAGCACCTCTTTTCAAATTCGGACACCGGCTCCTATGACTTCGGTGCCGGGTGTCGAGACCTTATCTCTGCATGAGGCTCAGGTCTTGGAGCCGGTATCAGAGGTACCACCGTCTACTATCCTTCGCTCGGTGACGGCTTCGATCCCCTCGACCTGTTCTTCGAGGCCACTTTCCGACTCCGATGTGGACCGAGTGGTACAGAAGCTTATGGAGAACTCGGCTTTGTCAAAATTAATCGAGGTTTCGTCCCAGCTGGTTTCGAAACTCGAATCTATTCCAGTTCCCTCGACACTTCCTCCTCTGAGACCCGTTGAGTCATCGGTGTTAGGAGTCGAAGAACCGATGATTGTAGAGCCCTCGGTGCCGAAGCCTCCAGTAGTGCTATCGGCTCCGTTGACCTCGACTCCTTCGGAACCAGCCGGAGAGTCTCGGAGCCAAACATCTTTCCTGGGTTCCGGGGGGATAGTTGAACCGAGATTTAGGTTCCGACTCTTCCTCTCGGTGCCTCGGCTCAGATCAGTTCGGATCCGTCCTCGGTGTCGGAGCCCGTGGTTCCGATTCTGGAGAAACGGCCTCCTTCTTCGGATCGGGTCGGATCTTCGGGTCGGGGCACCGGTGCCTTTGACATCATGAGGAAGGTCTTGTCGGATCAGACACATACTTCATTGGTATCTTTATCTCCTTCCCCAAAAGGTCTGCGTTCTGCTTCTGTGCCTTCGGTACCTACCAAGCGTCGAGACCCAATGCCTCAGAAGTCCCCACAGGGAGACTTTGGTTCCTCAGATGCATCCCCAGAAGCTCCCACTGAGGATGTTCCGAGGAAACGACTGTGCAAGAGGAGGCACATAGATTCCCCACAGGAATCTCTTACATCTGATACTGATTTAGATGAAACAGAAGGGTCCCCACGGTCCACCTCTGAGGATGTCTCTTTTGCAGACATTTTGGAAATCCTGAAGCAAAGAGGGACTGGCAAACCTTTACCCCTTCTGCGGATGAATCGGTTTTACTGAAGGCATTTGGGACTCAACCTTCTACCTCCTGGGTGACTCCTCCCTTTGACGATCTCATGGATCTAGTAGCTCGGAGGGCTTGGGAAACACCTGATACAGTGGAACCAGTCCCTCATAAACCCAACAAATACATGACAGCTCCCCAAGATAAAGCCTATCTTACAAAAGGAGTTCCCGTAGACACTATGGTGGTGGCGGCGGCCACTAAGAAAGAGATGTCTGAATCATCTTCCTCTGTCCATCCTCCTAAAAAGGATTCTAGGACAATGGACAGATATGGGAAGCGCATATTTAGTTCGGCGAATTTTTCCATCCGATCGCTCCACTACCTTACGCATTTCACGCGTTTACAAAGAGATCTCATTAAGGAATTAGGAGATACTCTTCAGGGACACACAGATGCTGCTGTCGCCGAGAAAGTGACAGCACAACTTAACACCCTAAGTTCCATAGTCAACTCGTCCATGAGGCTGATTTCATACGCAGCCGAAGGATTGAGTAGAGCGGCAGCTTCAGCGATTGCCCTGAGAAGACAATCCTGGTTGCGCTTATGCTCCTTTGCGGAAGCCCTTAAGTCTTCTTTTGCCAATGCCCCCTTTGATCGTGCCTCCCTGTTTGGGCCCAAAGTAAAGGAGACTCTCAAGAGGTGTGAACAAGAAGGGAAGACCCTGTCTGCCGTAGGGGTCCGTTTTTCCGTTCCATCTAGACCCAACCCTATAGGGCAACAAGGAGGAAAGATGTGGTTCCGAAAGACTCAGGAATCTTTTCAACACACCCAAAGTGACGCCCCCTCCAGAGGCAGAGGAGGGGGAAGAAACGGAAGACGCCCAGCCGGCAGAGGGGGTCCGCAAAATCAGGGTGACAGAGAGACCTTCTCTGGAAAACCCTTCCAGCACTCCTGAGTGCAGGCCCGGCTGTCCTACTCTGGAGGCAGTCGGGGGTCGCTTGGCTTTATACCCAGAGGCCTGGCTAAATCTTACATCAGATTACTGGGTAAAAAGCATAGTTACCAGAGGCTACAGTTTTCCCTTCATAAAAATACCACCAAACTCCAAAAAACTCCCAGATGTTCCACCCAGTCTGCGAGACCAAGCAACCATAGAGATAAGAAGGTTGCTCGAAAACAGAGTCATCCAACCAGTCCCAGCAGACCAAATAGGATCCGGAACTTACTCAAGGTTCTTTTTAGTTCCAAAGAAAACAGGGGACTGGAGGTCAATTTTAGACCTCAGCAAGTTAAATACCTTTGTGAAAAAGGAAAAGTTCCGGATGGTCACGCTTCAGTCAATCCTCCCTTTTCTGCAAAAGGGCGACTGGATGTGCTCTATAGATCTCAAAGACGCATACTACCATATCAAAATGGCTAGGGCGTCCAGAGATCACTTGTGCTTCCGGCTGGGAGCCAGTCATTTCCAGTTTCGCTCTGCCCTTTGGTCTCACCTCAGCCCCAGGGTGTTCACCAAATGCATGGCAGTAGTAGCGTCTCACTTGAGACGAAAGGGATTCCGGGTGTTTCCTTATCTAGACGACTGGCTCCTTTCCGCCACCACCAAGTGTCGTCTTCTACAAGCCAGGGACTACACCATCAGTCTTTGCTCTTCACTAGGCATAACGGTGAATTTTGGAAAATCTGTCTTATCGCCGTCTGGCGTATCTTATTTATAGGAGCACAGCTAGACACTTCCCTGGCTCAAGTTACTCCCCCCATCAAGAGTGTCAGACCTCATGCACCAAATTTCGCTCCTTCTTCACAACAACAGAGTCTCTGCATGACAAGTATTAACAGTGCTAGGCTTGATGGCAGCATCCCTTCTTGTAGTTCCTTTAGGCAGGATGCACATGAGGATCCTTCAATGGATGCTATTCGCCCAGTGGTCATATCTACAACTTCCACTGTCTCACAAAATCTTGATTACGAATTATTGCAAGAAGGATCTCTTGTGGTGGATACACAGTCAAGAGCTAACACTAGGACGACCCTTTGTATTACCCAGTCCGGTAGCAACTCTAACCACGGACGCTTCCCTGATAGGGTGGGGGGGATTCTTTCAGGGACAAACAGTCCAAGGTCAGTGGTCCAACATGGAGTACAATCTGCACATCAATGTTCTAGAGATGAGGGCAGTGTTTCTAGCGTTGCAACACTTTCACAAGTCCTTACCTCGGGGAACAGTGACAGTTCAGACAGACAACATGTCAGTGGTCTGGTACATAAACAAGCAAGGGGGAACCAGATCTTACCCATTATGCAGAGAGGCCCTCAGAATTTGGCAATGGGCAAAGTCCACTGGATGCTTTCTGATAGCAACGCACATCCCGGGGACTTCCAACGTAATCGTGGACAGGTTGAGCAGAGCCATCCTGTTCCCTCACGAGTGGTCCCTCAAACCTCAAGTGGCGGAAGAGATCTTCCGCAGATGGGGCCAGCCTTGCTGTGACCTGTTTGCATCCCCTTTGAATGCTATTTTGCCCTGTTACCCACCCCCCAGGGGGTGTCCCCAGGGACGCACTGGTATACGATTGGCCCCCGGGTCTCCTTTATGCTTTTTCTCCTGTTCCACTAATTCCCAGGTTTTTGCAGAAAGCCAAACGTCTGGACAGGAGCATAATACTGATAGCCCCATTCTGGCCTCGACAAATCTGGTTTCCCTTCCTTCAATCCCATCAAGTGGAGGAACCATGGATTCTGGACCTGGAGCCAGATCTGTTGACACACTCGGGAGTTCCTCACACCTTCCGCAAGTCCCTCAAACTGACAGCTTGGCTGCTCCGCTTCCCATCTTAGCCAGGTCGGAGTTACTATCTCCTGCAGTACAACAAATTATTGTATCTTCTCACAAACCATCTACAAGAAAATTGTACATCAGCAAATGGAACCGTTTTGCGCACTGGGCCTCCAAACAAGGTATAGATACATTCGGGGGCCCAGTACACAAGATACTAGATTTCCTTTCCTCACTTTTTCAAGAAGGAGCATCAACATCCACTACAAGGGTTCAACTGGCCGCTATATCCAATTTTCATATTGGCCGTAAGGATGGTTCTCTTATGTCCCACAGGCTTTGTAAAGCCTTCATGAAAGGTACTTTTCATCTCCGTCCCCCTTTTCGTAATCCAATAGCACCTTGGAATCTTAATCTCATGCTGTCACAACTCATGTTGCCCACTTTTGAACCAGCAACTACAACTCCGTTAAAATTGCTTTTGTGGAAAACACTTTTCCTGGTTGCCATCACTTCAGCCAGAAGAGTTTCAGAGTTACAGGCTCTATCTATCTGACCCCCGTACATGATTTTTCATCCGGATAGAGTAATCTTGCGCACCAATCCATCCTTTCTTCCGAAGGTTTGTTCGGTTCAGAATATCAATCAATCTATTGAACTGCCTACCTTCTTTAAAAATCATTCCAATAAGCTGGAATACACATTGCACAAGTTGGACGTTCACAGACAACTAAGATTTTACTTACATAGGACAAAAGAGTACAGAAAGTCAGATCAACTATTTGTCTCATATGCTGACCAAAGAAAAGGACAGGCAGTAACGAAGGTTACTTTATCCAAATGGCTCTCAGATTGCAAAAATTTCGTATATACTGAATCCAAACAACAACTCCCTTTCAAACCCAGAGCTCATTCTACAAGGGCGATTGCTACCTCTTCAGCCCATACCGCTCGTTTGCCTTTAGATACTATTTGTGCAGCGGCAACTTGAGCAAAACCACATACCTTTATCGCCCACTACAAGCTAGACAAGAGCTCCAGGGACAGGGCGCTTTGGTTCCACTGTACGCAGGAATGTTCTCCCTTGAGCCACCCGGGAAAAAGGAGCTAGGGACGCTACCCGTGTGTAAGAACAAACGGCGAGATTGAACAATTTCACATTAAGAAGTTATGTCTTACCATAACGATCCATGTGAATTGTTCATCTCGCCTTTGTTCTTACATTCCCCCCCTCCATCCCCGTCCTACGGTCTGGGAGAACGGTTTTCGATTAGATTCCTTTTCAGCCTTTTCTAGGTATGGTTGACATGTTATTAACATCAGTAATGGCATCTTTTATCCTCTACCTGGCAGTAGGGTTTCAGACAATTTTTACTATTTGTTCATAAGTGTTTTAGACAGATTTCTAAGAGGGATTCTTCTGGTATAGCAAACTAGATCTGAGGGTTAGCACCAGAGGATCATGGGATATTACTGTGCCTCGAGCTTTCTCGAAGATGCGAGCTAGTGATGCGGCCGACTCGGAGCCGAGGATCGGCTCCGAACCCGTGTGTAAGAACAAAGGCGAGATGAACAATTCACATGGATCGTTATGGTAAGACATAACTTCTTATTACACTCAACTGGCTAGATAGAACAAAAACATCCTGGAAAGAGTTTAAAACCATGGCTACCAAATATGTTCTGGCGAGCAAATTAAGTGCAATAAGTAAAAAGAAAATAAAGTACTTCCAGAAATATTGGAGTAACCATGTAGAAGCTCTTAACTAGGCCCTCATCTATCTTTTTCTTTTTTTTTTCCTTTTCTTTTTTTC